>NC_069507.1:258832944-259070444 GCF_027579735.1 Bombina bombina | reverse complement strand
ACAATTAAATTAAATTAGCTAAAGTACAAAAAAATACTAAATTACAGAAAATAATAAACAAATTACAAGATTTTTACACTAATTACACCTAATCTAATCCCCCTAACAAAATAACCCCCCCAAATAAAAAAGCCCTACTCTACACTAAATTACAAATAGCCCTTTAAAGGGCCTTTTGCGGGGCATTGCCCCAAAGTAATCAGCTCTTTTACCTGTAAAAAAAATTACAAATCCCCCCAATATTAAAACCCACCACCCACACAACCAACCCTCATCTAAAACCCACCCAATACCCCCTTAAAAAACCTAACACTAACCCCTTGAAGATCACCTTACCGGGAGAAGTCTTCATCCAACTGGGCCGAAGTCCTCAACAAAGCCGGGAGACGTCTTCATCCAAGCCGGGCGAAGTGGTCCTACAGACGGGCAGAAGTCTTCATCCAGACGGCATCTTATATCTTCATCCATCCGGCGCGGAGCGGGTCCATCTTCAAGACATCCGACGCGGAGCATCCTTTTCTTCCGAAGGCTAACACTGAATGAAGGTTCCTTTAAATGACGTCATCCAAGATGGTGTCCCTTCAATTCCGATTGGCTGATAGAATTCTATCAGCCAATCGGAAGTAAGGTAGAAAAGATCCAATCAGCCAGTAGGATTGAGCTGGCATTCTATTGGCTGTTCCAATAGAATGCCAGCTCAATCCTATTGGCTGATTGCATCAGCCAATAGGATTTTTTCTACCTTAATTCCGATTGGCTGATAGAATTCTATCAAAAGAGGGAGTGAATATAGTGAATATATATGAGATATATTGACGACGTACTTATAATCTGGAGAGGTACTTCAGAAACATTTAGTAATTTATTTGAAGAGTTGAACA
Source organism: Bombina bombina (assembly GCF_027579735.1). Classification (NCBI taxonomy): domain Eukaryota; kingdom Metazoa; phylum Chordata; class Amphibia; order Anura; family Bombinatoridae; genus Bombina; species Bombina bombina. Next base: position 259,069,563 of record NC_069507.1, on the reverse strand, counting down.
CTAATGACTTGAATATTAAATTCACAAAAGAGATGAGTCAGAATAAATTATCCTTTCTGGACTTAGAGATTTTTATTGAAAATAATAAAATAAAGACCAAAACTTTCTTTAAACCAGTCGACAGCCACAATTTTATTCATTGTGATAGCTACCATCTTCCATTATGGAAAAGTAATATATCAAAAGGTCAAATGCTTAGGGTGAGAAAGAACTGCACTAATAATGAGGATTATATAAGTCAAGCAGCTACTCTAAAATTGAAATTTATATAAAGAGCAAACAATAGAATCTACTATACAACAAATAGGTGCCACAAACAGAGATAGTCTCCTAAGTAATAAACAAAAGATCCAAACAGAAAAAGATCAAACTCTAAAAATACCATACATTTCGAATTACAGTAGTAACCATAAACTAACAGAGAAGATTTTTAATAAACATTGGCATCTTCTGAAACAGGACACATTTTTGGGACCTCTTATTGCAGACAAGCCAACATTTGTTTACAGAAAAGCCAATAATTTGAAAAATAGACTGGCACCAACTATAAAAAAGAAACAAACTAGAATGGATAAGGATCTAATGGGTAATGACTTAAAAGGCTTTTTTCCATGCCTTATATGCAAGGCCTGCAGACACTCAAGGAAGAGTAAGTCTGTCATTTCAAACGTAAATAAAAAAGAGTTCAAAATTAATGACTGCATTAGATGTACAGATAAGGATATTATATATGTTATTCAATGCAAATGTGGGATGCAGTATGTTGGCGAGTCTGAAAAACCACTAAGAGAAAGAATACGCAAACACATTTTATCAATAGAACATATGGACCAAGAGAGAAATAAGGACCTACCAGTGCCAAAACACTTTAAGGAATGTAATGGTGGCAACCTAAAACATTTTAACTATACTGGGCTAGCAAAACTAAAAAAACAAACAAGAGGTGGAGATAAATATAATCGCCTATTGCAACTAGAAAGCAAATGGATTTTTAATTTGGACACCCTAAACCCATATGGCCTTAACCTTGAGTTTGATTTAGGTAGCTTCCTTAAATAACCTCCAATAAGTTCTCTGAATATTTTTAAACATTTTAGTGTTAATTTTTTAAAAATATTTTATAAAAAATACTCTCTTTGATATTGTCATTTCTTCTAGCAATCTAATTTATAATGAGAAACATTATTTTAATTGTTTTTACAATTATATAAATTTTTATTATAAATATTAAGTAACATTTTGATTTTTTATTATAATTATTGTTTTTTCTCCCCTTTCATGAATTTTTATAAAAAACATTTTTTGTGACAAAAAATATTTTATTTTACTCCCACTCATTTTTTTTCATTTTTTTTTCACATTTTTTTCGTTTTTTGGATTATTTTTTTTCCCTTTTCATGAAACACTAAATAAGTTGATGAAAAATAATATTTAATGATTTTTTAGAATTTGATGGATGATACTAATCAATAATTTATTAACTTAGTAATATATTTTAAGATGATGCCAGAGTTTTTCTGTGGTACATAGTATAGTATTTGTGTTAATGTTTATGTAAAAACATCGATAATCTTAGTGGATTAAAAGGTTATACTTCCAAATAGTTATGCACAATGATGTCATATAATTCACCTTTTTATTCTTATAGTAGATGTAATATAATAAGGACACTCATAAATAAACAACTAAAAATACCACAGAACAAATTTTTAAAAAAAACGAGGACTGCCTTTTTTCTGTTGCTTTAAATAGACTGTAAACACCAACATCCGTATCATGCTTGAGAAAGGCTCCACGGAGCTGAAACGCGTTGCCACTACGGATTGGTGAGTCATTTGGTGACGTCATCCCGCATTAGTGGGCGTGCAGAGAGGAGTGCACGGCTGTTAGGACGCATCATATTGAGGAAGCAAAACAACTTACTAACGGAGCAATTCCCGGTTTACTTTACCGGATAAAGTGAAGTGACTTTTCATTCTAACCAACGACTTGTGGTAAGACCTATCAAGGGGTGGTTATTGCCTAAGTTCACTCAGGACGGTACGTTCGCTAGAACAAACATTTTGGGACACAAAAGAACTGTGCATATTGTGAAAAACATCAGCACTAAGAAGCACTAAATGAGATTTATTTACATCCTTTTTTTTTTTCCGTTTGAGTGTATACACATTATCCCCCCTTTTTTTCTGCATATATTTCCAGTACTGGAGATTTTAGGCTTTTTTTTAGTTGTTTTTATATATGTTTTATATTGAAAATCATGCATGAATTAATTCGATTTTAATTAGGAGTTCTATATATGTCTTAAAGTTTCTAAAATATCGCATAGTTTTGAGCATTGGCTGTCTGAAGTATAATTTATTTATCCATCTGTTTAAATATACTTGTTGGTTGACACATTAACACGCATATAGTTTGGGGTATTGCAGAAATATTCTATTGGCATCAACATATATATATATATTTATTTGCTATTTTAATATGTTTGGCATAAGTTTGAGACCACTTGCTTGTATATATTTAGATTCCAAGCCTGAAATAGTATTATTTTCTGGCGCTTCACTATATTCACTCCCTCTTTTTCTAAATATCTTTTTGAGTCAGGTTTTGGATTGCCTGTCATTTTTAGTGAAGTTTAATCTACAGGTTCTATTCAGAGCAAGGTTTTTCTACTCCTTTTTTTCTAAATTTGATAGAATTCTATCAGCCAATCAGAATTGAAGGGACGCCATCCTGGATGACGTAATTTAAAGGAACCTTCATTCTGGAAAAAGCCGTCGGAAGAAGAGGATGCTTCGCGTCGGATGTCTTGAAGATGGACCCGTTCCGCGCCGGATGGATGAAGATAGAAGATGCCGTCTGGATGAAGACTTCTGCCCGTCTGGAAGACCACTTCGCCCGGCTTGGATGAAGACTTCTCCCGGCTTCGTTGAGGACTTCGGCCCGGTTGGATGAAGACTTCTCCCGGTAAGGTGATCTTCAAGGGGTTAGTGTTAAGTTTTTTTAAGGGGGGATTGGGTGGGTTTTAGAGTAGGGTTGGTTATGTGGGTGGTGGGTTTTAGTGTTGGGGGGATTTGTAATTGTTTTTACAGGTAAAAGAGCTGATTACTTTGGGGCAATGCCCCGCAAAAGGCCCTGTTAAGGGCTATTTGTAATTTAGTGTAGGGTAGGGCTTTTTATTATTTTGGGGGGGGGCTTTTTTATTTTGTTAGGGGGATTAGATTAGGTGTAATTAGTTTTAAAATCTTGTAATTTGTTTATTATTTTCTGTAATTTAGTGTTGGTTTTTTTGTACTCTAGCTAATTTAATTTAATTGTATTTAATTGTATTTAATTTAGGGAATTAATTTAATTATAGTGTAGTGTTAGGTGTAATTGTAACTTAGGTTAGGTTTTATTTTACAGGTCAATTTGTATTTATTTTAACTAGGTAGCTAGTAAATAGTTAATAACTATTTAATAACTATTCTACCTAGTTAAAATAAATACAAACTTGCCTGTAAAATAAAAATAAACCCTAAGCTAGATACAATGTAACTATTAGTTATATTGTAGCTAGCTTAGGGTTTATTTTATAGGTAAGTATTTAGTTTTAAATAGGAATAATGTAGTTAATGATAGGAATTTTATTTAGATTTCTTTTAATTATATTTAAGTTAGGGGGTTAGGTTTAGGGTTAGACTTAGATTTAGGGGTTAATAACTTTAGTATAGTGGCGGCGACGTTAAGGCGGCAGATTAGGGGTTAATAAATGTAGGTAGGTGTCGGCGATGTTAGTGATGGCAGATTAGGGGTTAATAATATTTAACTAATGTTTGCGAGGCGGGAGTGCGGCGGTTTAGGGGTTAATATATTTATTATAGTGGTGGCGATGTGCGGTTTGGCAGATTAGGGGTTAAAACATTTTTTTTAGTGTTTGCGATGCGGTAGGGCCTCAGTTTAGGGGTTAATAGGTAGTTTATGGGTGTTAGTGTATGTTTTAGCACTTTAGTTAAGAGTTTTATGCTACGGCGTTGTAGTGTAAAACTCTTAACTACTAACTTTAAAATGCGGTACCAGTCTTGACAGGAGAGGGTTTACCGCTCACTTTTTTGCAGACTCGTAATACCGGCGCTATGCAAGTCCCATTGAAAAATGAGGATACGCAATTTACGTAAGTGGATTTGCGGTATTTCCAAGTCTGGCCAAAAAAGTGAGCGGTACACCTGTACCTGTAAGACTCGTCATACCAACGGGCGTTAAAAAGCAGCGTTAGGACCTCTTAACGCTGCTTTTTAAGCATAACGCACAACTCGTAATCTAGCCGTTAGTGTTTTTTATATTTTGGAATTTAGTAATTTTCTTACGGCTAGATTTAGAGTTGGGCGGTAGCCGTGAAAACCAGCGTTAGAGGCTCCTAACGCTGGTTTTTACCGCTCGCTGGTATTTGGAGTCAGTCAGGAAAGGGTCTAACGCTCACTTTCCAGCCGCGACTTTTCCATACCGCAGATCCCCCTACGCCATTTGCGTATCCTATCTTTTCAATGGGATCTTTCTAACGCTGGTATTTAGAGTCATGGCTGAAGTGAGCGTTAGAAATCTAACGACAAAACTCCAGCTGCAGAAAAAAGTCAGTAGTTAAGAGCTTTCTGGGCTAACGCCGGTTTATAAAGCTCTTAACTACTGTGCTCTAAAGTACACTAACACCCATAAACTACCTATGAACCCCTAAACTGAGGCCCCCCACATCGCCGCCACTCTATTAAAATTTTTTAACCCCTAATCTGCTGACCGCAAACCGCCGCCACCTACGTTATCCCTATGTACCCCTAATCTGCTGCCCCTAACACCGCCGACCCCTACATAATATTTATTAACAACTAATCTGCCGCCCCCGCTATCGCTGACACCTGCATATTTTTTTAACCCCTAATCTGCCGCTCCGTACACCGCCGCAACCTACATTATACCTATGTACCCCTAATCTGCTGCCCCTAACACAGCCGACCCCTATATTATATTTATTAACCCCTAATCTGCCGCACCCAACGTCGCCTCCACCTACCTACAATAATTAACCCCTAATCTGCCGAGCGGACCGCACCACTACTATAATAAAGTTATTAACCCCTAATCCGCCTCACTCCCGCCTCAATAACCCTATAAGAAATAGTATTAACCCCTAATCTGCCCTCCCTAACATCGCCGACACCTAACTTCAATTATTAACCCCTAATCTGCCGACCGGATCTCGCCGCTACTCTAATAAATGGATTAACCCCTAAAGCTAAGTCTAACCCTAACACTAACACCCCCCTAAGTTAAATATAATTTAAATCTAACTAAATAAATTAACTCTTATTAAATAAATTAATCCTATTTAAAGCTAAATACTTACCTGTAAAATAAACCCTAATATAGCTACAATATAAATTATAATTATATTGTAGCTATTTTAGGATTAATATATATTTTACAGGCAAATTTGTATTTATTTTAACCGGGTACAATAGCTATTAAATAGTTAATAACTATTTAATAGCTAAAATAGTTAAAATAATTACAAAATTACCTGTAAAATAAATCCTAACCTAAGTTACAATTAAACCTAACACTACACTATCAATAAATTAATTAAATACAATACCTACAAATAACTACAATTAAATAAACTAACTAAAGTACAAAAAATAAAAAAGAACTAAGTTACAAAAAATAAAAAAATATTTACAAACATTAGAAAATTATTACAACAATTTTAAACTAATTACACCTACTCTAAGCCCCCTAATAAAATAACAAAGACCCCCAAAATAAAAAAATGCCCTACCCTATTCTAAATTAAAAAAGTTCAAAGCTCTGTTACCTTACCAGCCCTGAAAAGGGTCATTTGCGGGGCATGCCCCAAATAATTCAGCTCTTTTGCCTGTAAAAAAAACATACAATACCCCCCCCCCCAACATTACAACCCACCACCCACATACCCCTAATCTAACCCAAACCCCCCTTAAATAAACCTAACACTAAGCCCCTGAAGATCTTCCTACCTTATCTTCACCATGCCAGGTTCACCGATCCGTCCTCCAAAGTCTTCATCCAAGCCTCCGTCTTCATCCAAGCCCAAGCGGGGGCTGGCGATCCATAATCCGGCTGAAGTCTTCTATCAAGCGGCGGCTGAAGAGGTCCAGAAGAGGCTCCAAAGTCTTCCTCCTATACGGGCAGAAGAGTAGATCCAGACCGGCAACCATCTTCTTCAAAGCGGTGACAAGCGGCTCCATGTTGAAGACCTCCGGCGCGGATCCATCCTCTTCTTGCGACGTCCTAAGTCCGAATGAAGGTTCCTTTAAGGGACGTCATCCAAGATGGCGTCCCTCGAATTCCGATTGGCTGATAGGATTCTATCAGCCGATCGGAATTAAGGTAGGAAAATTCTGATTGGCTGATAGAATCAGCCAATCAGATTCAAGTTCAATCCGATTGGCTGATCCGATCAGCCAATCAGATTGAGCTCGCATTCTATTGGCTGTTCCGATCAGCCAATAGAATGCGAGCTCAATCTGATTGGCTGATCGGATCAGCCAATCGGATTGAACTTGAATCTGATTGGCTGATTCCATCAGCCAATCAGAATTTTCCTACCTTAATTCCGATTGGCTGATAGAATCCTATCAGCCAATCGGAATTCGAGGGACGCCATCTTGGATGACGTCCCTTAAAGGAACCTTCATTCGGACTTAGGACGTCGCAAGAAGAGGATGGATCCGCGCCGGAGGTCTTCAACATGGAGCCGCTTGTCACCGCTTTGAAGAAGATGGTTGCCGGTCCGGATCTACTCTTCTGCCCGGATAGGAGGAAGATTTTGGAGCCTCTTCTGGACCTCTTCAGCCGCCGCTTGATAGAAGACTTCAGCCGGATTATGGATCGCCAGCCCCCGCTTGGGCTTGGATGAAGACGGAGGCTTGGATGAAGACTTCGGAGGACGGATCGGTGAACCTGGCATGGTGAAGATAAGGTAGGAAGATCTTCAGGGGCTTAGTGTTAGGTTTATTTAAGGGGGGTTTGGGTTAGATTAGGGGTATGTGGGTGGTGGGTTCTAATGTTGGGGGGGGGTATTGTATGTTTTTTTTTACAGGCAAAAGAGCTGAATTATTTGGGGCATGCCCCGCAAATGGCCCTTTTCAGGGCTGGTAAGGTAAAAGAGCTTTGAACTTTTTTAATTTAGAATAGGGTAGGGCATTTTTTTATTTTGGGAGGCTTTGTTATTTTATTAGGGGGCTTAGAGTAGGTGTAATTAGTTTAAAATTGTTGTAATATTTTTCTAATGTTTGTAAATATTTTTTTATTTTTTGTAACTTAGTTCTTTTTTATTTTTTGTACTTTAGTTAGTTTATTTAATTGTAGTTATTTGTAGGTATTGTATTTAATTTATTTAATGATAGTGTAGTGTTAGGTTTAATTGTAACTTAGGTTAGGATTTATTTTACAGGTAATTTTGTAATTATTTTAACTATTTTAGCTATTAAATAGTTATTAACTATTTAATAGCTATTGTACCTGGTTAAAATAAATACAAAGTTGCCTGTAAAATAAATATTAATCCTAAAATAGCTACAATATAATTATAATTTATATTGTAGCTATATTAGGGTTTATTTTACAGGTAAGTATTTAGCTTTAAATAGGAATAATTTATTTAATAAGAGTTAATTTATTTCGTTAGATTTAAATTATATTTAATTTAGGGGGGTGTTAGTGTTAGGGTTAGACTTAGCTTTAGGGGTTAATACATTTATTATGGTAGCGGCGAGCTCCGGTCGGCAGATTAGGGGTTAATAATTGAAGTTAGGTGTCGGCGATGTTAGGGAGGGCAGATTAGGGGTTAATACTATTTCTTATAGGGTTATTGAGGCGGGAGTGAGGCGGATTAGGGGTTAATAACTTTATTATAGTAGCGGTGAGATGCGGTCGGCAGATTAGGGGTTAATTATTGTAGGTAGCTGGCGGCGACGTTGTGGGGGGCAGATTAGGGGTTAATAAATATAATATAGGGGTCGGCGGTGTTAGGGGCAGCAGATTAGGGGTACATAGGGATAATCTAGGTTGCGGCGGTGTACGGAGCGGCAGATTAGGGGTTAATAATAAAATGCAGGGGTCAGCGATAGCGGGGGCGACAGATTAGGAGTTAATAAGTGTAAGGTTAGGGGTGTTTAGACTCGGGGTACATGTTAGGGTGTTAGGTGCAGACATAGGAAGTGTTTCCCCATAGTAAACAATGGGGCTGCGTTAGGAGCTGAACGCTGCTTTTTTGCATGTGTTAGGTTTTTTTTCAGCTCAAACAGCCCCATTGTTTCCTATGGGGGAATCGTGCACGAGCACGTTTTTGAAGCTGGCCGCGTCCGTAAGCACCGCTGGTATCGAGAGTTGCAGTTGCGGTAAATATGCTATACGCTCCTTTTTTGGAGCCTAACGCAGCCCTTCTGTGAACTCTAAATACCAGCGGTATTTAAAAGGTGCGGCCAGAAAAAAGCACGCGTAGCTAACGCACCCCTTTGGCCGCAAAACTCTAAATCTAGGAGTTAGTATATTTAAATAACTTAAGTAGGGTTAGGTTTTTAAATATGTAATCTAGTTAATTTAATTGTTAGTTTAATATAATTTTATTATAATAGTTAGGGTAGATAAATTAATAGTTTAATATAGTTTAATGTAATTTTATTATGATAGTTAGGGTAGGTTAATTAGTAGTTTAATATAGTTTAATGTAATTATAGTATAATAGTTAGGGTACGTTAATTAGTAGTTTAATATAGTTTAATTTAATTCTAAAAGTAAGTTTAAATTTATTATAAGATAGTGATGAGTTAATATTTATTGTAAAGTTAGGGGGTTGTTAGGTTTAGGGGTTAATAGGTTAAAGGATTACTTTCTGTTATAATTTTTAAGCTAAACAACTAACATATTAAAGTTAATAAACATTAATTAAAACCTACTGACCTATATTTTCTCCAAAACAAAGTTTCATAACGTTCTAAAAGTTATATCTTTTATTCGCCGATGATGTCACGTTATCCTTCCCACTATTTTCAGCACTGCATGTTCAAAATACTTAAACCAATAACTTTGTGTTTAAAGCGCCATTTTGAAACCTAGGTATTGTAAACGGATTGGTACAGAGCAAAGGATACCCACGGAGTGGGTTTGGAAAACAATTAAATTTGCAGACAAGATTTCTGATATACGGTAGAGATATGTTAATGAAATGCTATTGATAAAAAGCGTATTTGGGGTAGTTAGTTAGTAACAGGCATAGAAAATATTTACTTACAGTGGCCCTTTAATTTAGTTTATGGCAATGTGGGGGGCTGGCAGTTTAGGGGTTAATAGGTTTAGTTAATGGTAGTGATGTGGGAGGCCAGGTGTTTAGGAGTTAATAATTTTATTACAGTTGTGGTGGGCTCCGGGAGAGGTGGGATAGGGGTTAATATATTTTATTTAGTTGCGGTGGGCTCCGGGAGCGGCGGAATAGGGGTTAATAACTTGTTTTAGTTGCGGTGGGCTCCGGGAGCGGCGGGATAGGGGTTAATAACTTTATGTAGGTGGCGGCAATGTCGGGGTAGCAGATTAGGAGTGTTAGGACTCGGGGTTTATAATAGGGTGTTAGGTGTAAACTTTACTGGTTTTCTACTATAGAAATCAATGGGATATCTGGCAGCAGCGAACATAAGCTTTCGCTGCTTTCAGGCACCCATTGATTCCTATGGCATCCGCGGCCTCCAGGGTGGCGGATTGAAAACCAGGTACGCTGGGCCGGAATAGTGGCGAGCTTACCTGTTAGAAATTTGCTAACTATCAAAAGCTGTCAGCTAGTGCCGAATTTGTATTCAGAACATCTGTAATGACGTAAGCATCGATCTGTGTCGGATTGAAACCGGCGGATCGTATGTTATGTCACAAAATTCAACTTTTGACGGTCTGTAGGCTTTGATAAATAAAGCGAATCAGGCTCGCCACAATTACACCATGGAATTCCGGTGTATTTGCGGTTAACGGCTTGATAATTAGGCCCCTATGTGTACATATAAAGTATATGGGGCATATTTATCAATGTGCGAGTGGACATGATACGAAGTAACGTATCATGTCCCCCGCACATCGATAAATGCAGACAGCATACACTGTCAGCATTTATCCATTGCACCAGCAGTTCTTGTGAACTGCAGGTGCAATGCCGTACCTTGCAGATTCGTGGCCAATCGTCCGTTAGCAGTGGCTGTCAATCAACCCGATTGTATTCGATCAGGTTGATTTCTGCTTGAGGCCACAGAGCAGGAGGATATGTTATGGAGCAGCGGTCTTTAGACCGCTGCTTCATAATTTCTGTTTCCGGCGAGCCTTCAGCTCCAAGGGGCATCAAGCTCCATACAGAGCTTGATAAATATGCTCCTGTGTGTGTGTGTGTGTCTATGTGTGCATATACAGTATATATGTGTGTTTTTATGTGTGCATATACTGTATATATATGTGTGTGTCTATAAGTGCATATACATTATATGTGTGTGTGTGTGCATATATATATGTGTGTGTGTGTGTGTGTGTCTTAGTATATATATGTGTGTGTGTGTGTGCATATATACGTCTGTGTGTTATCATAAATGTCTGTGTGTGTCTATGTGTGGATATACAGTAAATGTGTGTGTCTATGTGAGCATATACATACAGTATGTGTGTGTGTGTGTTTGTGCATATACAGTATATGTGTGTGTGTCTATGTGTGCATATACATACAGTATATATGTGTGTCTGTCTATGCATGCTTATATGTGTGTGTGTGTGCGTATATATGTGTGTGCATGTGTGTTTCTATGTGTGCATAAACAGTGTACGGTATATGTAAGTGTCTATGGCCTCTAGTTATCAAGCCGTCAAGCTCAAATACGCTGGAATTCCGCAGCGTATTTGTGGCGAGGCTGATTCGCCTAAGTTATCAAGTCCTACAGACCGGCAAAAGTAGAATTTTGTGACGTAAGCTACGATCCGCCGGACTCAGTCCGACACAGATCGATTCTTACGTCACTCCAGATGTTTCGAACACAAGTTCGGCACAATCTGACTAATTTTGGAAGTTATCAAATGACTAGCAGGTACGCTCGGCACTTTTCCGGCCCAGCGTACCTGGTTTTCAATCCGCCGCCCTGGAGGCGGCGGATCCCATAGGAATCAATGGGAGTCTGACCATAGTGAAAGTTCATGTTCGCTGCTGCCCAACATCCCATTGATTCCTATGGGAGATGTCTGCACCTAACACCCTAACATGTACCCCGAGTCTGAACACCCCTAATCTGCCCCCCTACACAGCCGCCACCTATATTAAACATGTTAACCCCTAAACCGCCGCTCCCGGAGCCCACCGCCACTCTAATAAACGTATTAACCCCTAAACCGCCGCTCCCGGAGCCCACCGCAACTATAATAAATATGTTAACCCCTAAACCGCCGCTCCCGGACCCCGCCGCTACCTACATAATACCTATTAACCCCTATCCTGCCCCCCTATACCGCCGCCACCTATAATAAATTTATTAACCCCTATCCTGCCGATCCCGTATCCCGCCGCAACTAAATAAATTGTTTAACCCCTAAACCGCCGCTCCCGGACCCCGCCGCCACCTATATTAAACTTATTAACCCATAATCTGTCCCCCCTACACCGTCGCCACCTATAATAAATGTATTAACCCCTATCCTGCCCCCCCTATACCGCCGCCATCTATATTAAACTAATTAACCCCTAAACCTAAGTCTAACACTAACCCTAACACCTAAATAAAAATTACTCTTATTAACTAAATTAATCCTATTTAAAACTACATACTTACCTATAAAATAAACCCTAAGATAGCTACAATATAACTAATAATTATATTGTAGCTATTTTAGGATTTATTTTTATTTTACAGGCAAATTTAAATTTATTTTAACTAGGTACAATAGTTATTAAATAGTTATTAACTATTTAATAACCACCTAGCTAAAATAAATACAAAATTACCTGTAAAATAAATCCTAACCTAAGTTACAATTAAACCTAACACTACACTATCATTAAATAAATTAAATTAATTAACTACAAGTAGCTACAATTAAATACAATTAAATAAACTAACTAAAGTACAAAAAAACAACACTAAATTACAGAAAATAAAAAAAGATTACAAGAATTTTAAACTAGTTACACCTAATCTAAGCCCCCTAATAAAATAAAAACCCCCAAAATAATAAAAGTCCCTACCCTATACTACATTACAAAGTAACCAGCTCTTTAGACTTTTACCAGCCCTTAAAAGGGCTTTTTGCGGGGCATGCCCCAAAATAAATCAGCTCTTTTGCCTGTAAAAAAAATACAGCCAATCAGTCAATCGGATTGAATCAGCCAATCAGATTTTTCCTACCTTAATTCCGATTTGCTGATAAAATCCTATCAGCCAATGGAAATTCGAGGGACGCCATCTTGGATGACGTCACTTAAAGGAATATTCATTCGGCGAGTAGGCGTCGGTTGAAGAGGATGGATTCGCGTCGGCTGCTTTGAAGATGGCTCCACTCCGCTCCGGATGGATGAAGATTGAAGACGCCGCCTGGATGAAGACTTCTATTGGATGGAAGACCTCTTCAGTGCCCATTGGATGAAGACTTCTATTGGATGGAAGACATCTTCAGCGCCCCTTGGATGATGACTTCGGCCCGGCTGGGTGAAAACGACTCAAGGTAGGGAGATCTTCAGGGGGGTAGTGTTAGGTTTATTTAAGGGGGGTTTGGGTGGGTTAGAGTAGGGGTATGTGGGTGGTGGGTTTTAATGTTGGGGGGGGTTGTATTTTTTTTACAGGCAAAATAGCTGATTACTTTGGGGCATGCCCCGCAAAAAGCCCTTTTAAGGGCTGGTAAAAGAGCTGGTTACTTTGTAATGTAGTATAGGGTAGGGACTTTTATTATTTTGTTTTTTTTTTATTTTATTAGGGGGCTTAGATTAGGTGTAATTAGTTTAAAATTCTTGTAATCTTTTTTTATTTTCTGTAATTTAGTGTTTATTTTTTTGTACTTTAGTTAGTTTATTTAATTGTATTTAATTGTAGATACTTGTAGTTAATTAATTTAATTTAATTTATTTAATGATAGTGTAGTGTTAGGTTTAATTGTAACTTAGGTTAGGATTTATTTTACAGGTAATTTTGTATTTATTTTTGCTAGGTGGTTATTAAATAGTTAATAACTATTTAATAACTATTGTACCTAGTTAAAATAAATACAAAGTTGCCAGTAAAATAAATATAAATCCTAAGATAGCTACGATGTAATCATTAATTACATTGTAGCTAGCTTAGGGTTTATTTTACAGGTAAATATTTAGTTTTAAATATGAATAATTTATTTAATTATAGTGTAGTGTTAGGTGTAATTGTAACTTAGGTTAGTTTTATTATACAGGTAAATTTGTCTTTATTTTATCTAGGTAGCTATTAAATAGTTATTAACTATTTAATAGCTATTGTACCTAGTTAACATAAATTTAAATTTGCCTGTAAAATAAAAATAAATCCTAAAATACCTACAATATAATTATTAGTTATATTTTAGCTATCTAAGGCCCAGATTTAGAGTTGGGCGGTAGCCGTGAAAACCAGCATTAGAGGCTCCTAACGCTGGTTTTTAACGCCCTCTGGTATTAGGAGTCAGTCAGTAAAGGGTCTAACGCTCACTTTCCAGCCGCGACTTTTCCATACCGCAGATCCCCTTACGTCAATTGCGTATCCTATCTTTTCAATGGGATCTTTCTAACGCCGGTATTTAGAGTCGTGGCTGGAGTGAGATTTAGAACTCTAACGACAAAACTCCAGCCGCATAAAAAAGTCAGTAGTTAAGAGCTTTTTGGGCTAACGCCGGTTCATAAAGCTCTTAACTACTGTGCTCTACAGTACACTAACACCCATAAACTACCTATGTACCCCTAAACCGAGGCCCCCCCACATCGCCGCCACTCGATTACATTTTTTTGACCCCTAATCTGCCGACCGCCACCTACGTTATACTTATGTACCCCTAATCTGCTGCCCCTAACACCGCCGACCCCTATATTATATTTATTAACCTCTAATCTGCCCCCCACAACGTCGCCGCCAGCTACCTACAATAATTAACCCCTAATCTGCCAACCGCAAAGCGCCGCCACCTACGTTATCCTTATGTACCCCTAATCTGCTGCCCCTAACACCGCCGACCCCTATATTATATTTATTAACCCCTAATCTCCCCCCCACAACGTCGCCGCCACCTACCTACACTTATTAACCCCTAATCTGCCGAGCGGACCGCACCACTACTATAATAAAGTTATTAACCCCTAATCCGCCTCACTCCCGCCTCAATAACCCTATAAGAAATAGTATTAACCCCTAATCTGCCCTCCCTAACATCGCCGACACCTAACTTCAAACATTAACCCCTAATCTGCCGACCGGAGATTACCGCTATTCTAATAAATTTTTTAACCCCTAAAGCTAAGTCTAACCCTAACACTAACACCCCCCTAAGTTAAATATAATTTAAATCTAACGAAATAAATTAACTCTTATTAAATAAATTATTCCTATTTAAAGATAAATACTTACCTGTAAAATAAACCCTAATATAGCTACAATATAAATTATAATTATATTGTAGCTATTTTAGGATTTATATTTATTTTACAGGCAACTTTGTATTTATTTTAACCAGGTACAATAGCTATTAAATAGTTAAGAACTATTTAATAGCTAAAATAGTTAAAATAATTACAAAATCACCTGTAAAATAAATCCTAACCTAAGTTACAATTAAACCTAACACTACACTATCAATAAATAAATTAAATAAAATACCTACAATTACCTACAATTAAACCTAACACTACACTATCAATACATTAATTAAATACAATACCTACAAATAAATATATTTAAATAAACTAACTAAAGTACAAAAAATAAAAAAGAACTAAGTTACAAAAAATAAAAAAATATTTACAAACATAAGAAAAATCTTACAACAATTTTAAACTAATTACACCTACTCTAAGCCCCCTAATAAAATAACAAAGCCCCCCAAAATAAAAAAATGCCCTACCCTATTCTAAATTAAAAAAGTACAAAGCTCTTTTACCTTACCAGCCCTGAAAAGGGCCATTTGCGGGGCATGCCCCAAAGAATTCAGCTCTTTTGCCTGTAAAAAAAACATACAATACCCCCCCCCCCCAACATTAAAACCCACCACCCACGTACCCCTAATCTAACCGAAACCCCCCTTAAATAAACCTAACACTAAGCCCCTAAAGATCTTCCTACCTTATCTTCACCTCGCCGGGTATCACCGATCGGTCCTGGCTCCGAAATCTTCATCCAACCCAAGCGGGGGCTAGACATCCATCATCCGGCGGCTGAAGAGGTCCAGAAGAGGCTCCAAAGTCTTCATCCTATCTGGGAAGAAGAGGCGATCCGGACCGGCAACCATCTTGATCCAAGCGGCATCTTCTATCTTCATCCGATGACGACCGGCTCCATCTTGAAGACCTCCACCGCGGACCCATCTTCTTCTTCCGACGACTTCCCGACGAATGACGGTTTCTTTAAGGGACATCATCCAAGATGGCGTCCCTCGAATTCCGATTGGCTGATAGGATTCTATCAGCCAATCGGAATTAAGGTAGGAAAATTCTGATTGGCTGATGGAATCAGCCAATCAGAATCAAGTTCAATCCGATTGGCTGATCCGATCAGCCAATCAGATTGAGCTTGCATTCTATTGGCTGATCGGAACAGCCAATAGAATGCGAGCTCAATCTGATTGGCTGATTGGATCAGCCAATCGGATTGAACTTGATTCTGATTGGCTGATTCCATCAACCAATCAGAATTTTCCTACCTTAATTCCGATTGGCTGATAGAATCCTATCAGCCAATCGGAATTCGAGGGACGCCATCCTGGATGACGTCCCTTAAAGGAACCGTCATTCGTTGGGAAGTCGTCGGAAGAAGACGATGGGTCCGCGGTGGAGGTCTTCAAGATGGAGCCGGTCGTCATCGGATGAAGATAGAAGATGCCGCTTGGATCAAGATGGTTGCCGGTCCGGATCGCCTCTTCTTCCCGGATAGGATGAAGACTTTGGAGCCTCTTCTGGACCTCTTCAGCCGCCGGATGATGGATGTCTAGCCCCCGCTTGGGTTGGATGAAGATTTCGGAGCCAGGACCGATCGGTGATACCCGGCGAGGTGAAGATAAGGTAGGAAGATCTTCAGGGGCTTAGTGTTAGGTTTATTTAAGGGGGGTTTGGGTTAGATTAGGGGTATGTGGGTGGTGGATAGTTAATATAGGTTAACACTAAGCGCCTAATGCTAAAGGGACCCTTAGCTTTAATAAATTGACCCCTAGCGGTCAAATAAGTGGATAATCAGAAAGAAAGTAATTAAAGCGCCAAAGGACAAAGGCCGGGTCAAAGTTAAGAGTAATATATCATTTATTCAGTACAATAAAAATATAAAAATATATACCATAAACACATTAAAATAATAATAATCGAGGATCCAGGATTTTACAATAAGTTAAAACCAAAATATAAAAAGAAGATACAATTCTTGACTTGAACAGTCTTTTGGACTGTCTAGCAATGTGATACGTAATATTCCAATATAAGAATAATTTAGTACAATCAATGTGTCTGCTGGTGGGTATTAAAGTGTATTTTAAAAGTGCGTTTTGGCTGAGGTGAATGTCTTCAAATAAAATAAAATTATGAGTAACAGTGCCAAGTTGAGAATAAAATTAATAAAATTAAAATTAATAATTAGTGTGTCTTCAAACTGAGTGTTCAAATCAAGTGTTGAAAAATATCTAAACAAATGATGGTGAAAGAACAGTGTAAACAACCGTTGAAAAAAGAACAGTGTAAAACAAACAATCTTTTAAACAATTATTAAATGATGTGTGATGTTAATCATACATAAAAGGTAAAATCAAGATTATATAACATGATAGCGAACTCCAAGAAAAAAGAAAAATGGCAACAAAAAGAAAAAAAAAAAGAAAAAATAAAAATATTAATATCCTGAAAAAATGTGAACAGTCATACAGCCATGGGAAATGTCAGAATGAAAAAAGTGTACTTGTTTGTCCCAAATGAGATGCAGTGGTTTTTCTCCCAGTGTTATTTCTCCCAGTGTGAGGTGCAATAAGACTCCTAAGTGATGACCCAATCGGTCAGTTCAGTTTTCTGCAATCTTGATCCTTTCTGTCAAGAAACAAGAACAATAATAGTGCAGACGTTTTTCACAACTTATTCCTATCAGAGTGTCACTTACCAGTCGACGCGTTTCGGTCATGCATTGACCTTTATCAAGACTGGTTTTACCTACTTCTTTGGGTCTTTTTATACCCTGTTCAGTTACAAATTTTTCCATATTTTCGTGTTACCGGAAGTGGAATTTATGTGGGTGGTGGGTTTTAATGTTGGGGGGGGTATTGTATGTTTTTTTTACAGGCAAAAGAGCTGAATTCTTTGGGGCATGCCCCGCAAATGGCCCTTTTCAGGGCTGGTAAGGTAAAAGAGCTTTGAACTTTTTTAATTTAGAATAGGGTAGGGCATTTTTTTATTTTGGAGGGCTTTGTTATTTTATTAGGGGGCTTAGAGTAGGTGTAATTAGTTTAAAATTGTTGTAAGATTTTTCTTATGTTTGTAAATATTTTTCATTTTTTGTAACTTAGTTCTTTTTTATTTTTTGTACTTTAGTTAGTTTATTTAAATGTATTTATTTGTAGGTATTGTATTTAATTAATGTATTGATAGTGTAGTGTTAGGTTTAATTGTACGTAATTGTAGGTATTTTATTTAATTTATTTATTGATAGTGTAGTGTTAAGTTTAATTGTAACTTAGGTTAGGATTTATTTTACAGGTAATTTTGTTATTATTTTAACTAGGTAACTATTAAATAGTTATTAACTATTTAATAGCTAATGTACCTGGTTAAAATAATTACAAAGTTGCCTGTAAAATAAATATTAATCCTAATATAGCTACAATATAATTATTATTTATATTGTAGCTATATTAGGGTTTATTTTACAGGTAAGTATTTAGCTTTAAATAGGAATAAGTTATTTAATAAGAGTTAATTTATTTAGTTAGAATAAAATTATATTTAACTTAGGGGGGGTGTTAGGGTTAGGGTTAGAATTAGCTTTAGGGGTTAAAAAATTTATTAGAGTAGCGGTGAGCTCCGATCGGCAGATTAGGGGTTAATACTTGAAGTTAGGTGTCGGCAATGTTAGGGAGGGCAGATTAGGGGTTAATACTATTTCTTATAGGGTTATTGAGGCGGGAGTGAGGCGGATTAGGGGTTAATACATTTATTATAGTAGCGCTCAAGTCCGGTCGGCAGATTAGGGGTTAATAAGTGTAGTTAGGTGGAGGCGACGTTGGGGGCGGCAGATTAGGGGTTAATAAATATAATATAGGGGTCGGCGGTGTTAGGGGCAGCAGATTAGGGGTACATAGGGATAATGTAGGTGGCGGGGGTGTACGGAGCGGCAGATTAGGGGTTAATAATAAAATGCAGGGGTCAGCGATAGCGGGGGCGGCAGATTAGGGGTTAATAAGTGTAAGGTTAGGGGTGTTTAGACTCGGGGTACATGTTAGAGTGTTAGGTGCAGACGTAGGAAGTGTTTCCCCATAGGAAACTAGGAGCTGAACGCGGCTTTTTTGCAGGTGTTAGGTTTTTTTTCAGCTCAAACAGCCCCATTGTTTCCTATGGGGGAATCGTGCACGAGCACGATTTTGAGGCTGGCCGCGTCCGTAAGCACCGATGGTATCTAGAGTTGCAGTGGCGTTAAATTATGCTCTACGCTCCCTTTTTGGAGCCTAACGCACTGAAAACCAAGCCATTCTGTGAACTCTAAATACCAGCGGTATTTAAAAGGTGCGGGGGGAAAAAAGCACGCATAGCTAACGCACCCCTTTGGCCGCAAAACTCTAAATCTAGGCGTTAGGGTTTATTTTATAGGTAAGTATTTAGTTTTAAATAGGATTAATTTAGTTAATAAGAGTAATTTTTATTTAGATTTATTAAAATAATATTTAAGTTAGGGGGGTGTTAGGGTTAGTGTTAGACTTAGGTTTAGGGGTTAATTAGTTTAATATAGATGGCGGCGGTATAGGGGGGGGCAGGATAGGGGTTAATAAATTTATTATAGGTGGCGACGGTGTAGGGGGGGCAGATTAGGGGTTAATAAGTTTAATATAGGTGGCGGCGGGGTCCGGGAGCGGCGGTTTAAGGGTTAAACAATTTATTTAGTTGTGGCAGGGTACGGGATCCGCAGGATCGGGGTTAATAAATGTATATTAGGTGGTGGCGGTATAGGGGGGCAGGATAGGGGTTAATAGGTATTATGTAGGTGGCAGCGGGGTCCGGGAGCGGCGGTTTAGAGGTTAACATATTTATTATAGTTGCGGTGGGTCCGGGAGCGGCGGTTTAGGGGTTAATAAGTTTATTAGAGTGGCGGTGGGCTCCGGGAGCGGCGGTTTAGGGGTTAACATGTTTAATATAGTTGCGGCGGGGTCCGGGAGTGGCGGTTTAGGGGGTAATAACTTTATTTAGTTGCGGGGGGCTCCGGGGTCGCTGGTATAGGGGGTAGAACAGTATAGTATAGTGTGAATGCTTAGTGACAGCTTATCAATAAAGCTGTAGAAAAGCCGAAGAGCAGTGAGATCGGATGAGTGATAACTATCACAGTCCGCTGCTCATCGCCCCGTACTTGGTGCGCGGCTTTTTGACAGCTTTTTTGATAACTTTGGCGAGCGTATTCAGGTCCTCGGCGGCGATGTGAGGCGAGCTTAGGCGAGCATATTGGGGACGGCGAAGGCAGGTACGTACGGAGCTTGATAACTAGAGGCCTATGTGTGCATATATATATGTGTTTCTGTCTATGTTTGTATATATAGTATACTAGTCCTAAAGCCCGTGTACACGGGCCATTTTTTGCAGTACAGCGGTCCCACCCCTTGCTCTCTCTCTATCCCCCCTCTCTTTTGCTCTCTCTTTCTCCCCTCTCTTTTGCTCTCTCTTTCTCCCCTCTCTTTTGCTCTCTCTCCCCTCTGTTTTACTCTCTCTCTCCCCCCTCTCTTTTACTCTCTCTCTCCCCCCTCTCTTTTGCTCGCTCTCTCCCCCCTCTCTTTTGCTCACTCTCTCCCCCCTCTCTTTTGCTCTCTCTCTCCCACCTCTCTTTTGCTCTCTCTCTCCCCCCTCTCTTTTTCTCTCTCTCTCCCTCTCTTTTGCTCTCTCTCTCTCCCCCTCTTTTGCTGTCTCTCTCCCTCTCTTTTGCTCTCTCTCTTCCCCCCTCATGTTTGCTCTCTCTCTCCTCTTGTTTGCTCTCTCTCTCCTCTCGTTTGCTGTCTCCCTCTCTTTTGCTCTCTCTCTCCCTCTCTTTTGCGCTCTCTCCCCCTCTCTTTTGTGCTCTCTCCCCCTCTCTTTTGTGCTCTTTCCCCCTCTCTTTTGCGCTGTCTCCCCCTCTCTTTTGCACTCTCTCCCCCTCTCTTTTGAGCTCTCTCTCCTCCTCTCTTTTGCTCTCTCTCCTCCTCTCTTTTGCACTCTCTCCCCCTCTCTTTTGAGCTCTCTCTCCTCCTCTCTTTTGCTCTCTCTCCTCCTCTCTTTTGCGCTCTCTCCCCCTCTCTTTTGCGCTGTCTCCCCCTCTCTTTTGCGCTGTCTCCCCCTCTCTTTTGCTCTCTCTCCCCCCTCTCTTTTGCTCTCTCTCCCCCCTCTTTTTTGCGCTCTCTCCCCCTCTCTTTTGCGCTCTCTCCCCCTCTTTTGCTCTCTCTCCCCCTCTCTTTTGCTCTCTCTCCCCCTCTCTTTTGCTCTCTCTCCCCCTCTCTTTTGCTCTCTCTCCCCCTCTTTTGCTCTCTCTCCCCCTCTCTTTTGTGCTCTCTCACCCCTCTTTTGCGCTCTCTCCCCCTCTCTTTTGCACTCTCTTCCCCCTCTCTTTTGCGCACTCTCCCCCTCTCTTTTGTACTCTCTCCCCCCTCTCTTTTGCTGTCTCTCTCCCCCCTCTCTTTTGCTGTCTCTCTCCCCCCCTCTCTTTTGCTGTCTCTCTCTCTCCCTCTCTCTTTTGCTGTCTCTCTCTCTCCCTCTCTCTTTTGCTGTCTCTCTCTCCCCCTCTTCTGCTCTCTCTATCCACCCTCTTCTGCTCTCTCTATCCCCCTCTCTTTTGCGCTGTCTCCCCCTCTCTTTTGCGCTCTCTCCCCCTCTCTGTTTGCGCTCTCTCCCCCTCTCTGTTTGCGCTGTCTCCCCCTCTCTTTTGCGCTCTCTCCCCCTCTCTGTTTGCGCTGTCTCCCCCTCTCTTTTGCGCTGTCTCCCCCTATTTTTTGCGCTCTCTCCCCCTCTCTTTTGCGCTCTCTCCCCCTCTTTTGCGCTCTCTCCCCCCTCTCTTTTGCGCTCTCTCCCCCCTCTCTTTTGCGCTCTCTCCCCCCTCTCTTTTGCTGTCTCTCTCTCCCTCTCTCTTTTGCTGTCTCTCTCTCCCTGTCTCTTTTGCTGTCTCTCTCTCCCTCTCTCTTTTGCTGTCTCTCTCTCCCTCTCTCTATCCCCCCTCTTCTGCTCTCTCTATCCACCCTCTTGTGCTCTCAGTCTCTATCCCCCCTCTTTAGAGCTCTGGCAGCCGGCATCTGGCCCCACCCGCGTCACGCCTGGCCACGCCACACCCACGTCGCACCCGCCCCGCCACGCCCACTCCACCACACGACGCCAGGTCAGTTGGAAGGCCAGGTGTGTTTGTCCTTGCGCGCAGTCTCTACTGAGCATGACAGCTTCGGACAAACACACTTAGCCTTTTATTATATAGGACTAGTCCTAAAGCCCGTGTACACGGGCCATTTTTTGAAGTACAGCGGTCCCACCCCTTGCTCTCTCTCTATCCCCCCTCTCTTGTGTGCTCTCTCCCCCTCTCTTTTGTGCTGTCTCTCTCCCCCTCTCTTTTGTGCTGTCTCTCTCCCCCTCTCTTTCGTGCTGTCTCTCGCCCCCCTCTCTTTTGTGCTCCCTCCCCCATCTCTTTTGTGCTCTCTTCCCCATTTCTTTTGTGCTGTCTCTCTCCCCTTCTTTTTGTGCTCTCTCCCCCCTCTCTTTTGTGCTCTCTCTCCCTCTCTTTTGTGCTCTCTCCCCCTCTCTTTTGTACTCTCTCCCCCCTCTCTTTTGTGCTCTCTCCCCCCTCTCTTTTGTGCTGTCTCTCTCCCCTCTCATTTGTGATGTCTCTCTCCCCCTCTCTTTTGTGCTGTCTCTCTCCCCTTCTCTTTTGTGCTGTCTCTCTCCCCATCTCTTTTGTGCTATCTCTCCCCCTCTCTTTTGTGCTGTCTCTCTCCCCCTCTCTTTTGTGCTGCCTCTCACCCCCCTCTCTTTTGTGCTGCCTCTCTCCCCCATCTCTTTTGTGCTGTCTCTCCCCCATCTTTTTTGTGCTGTTTCTCCCCCTCTCTTTTGTGCTGTCTCTCCCCCTGTCTTTTGTGCTGTTTCTCTCCCCTTCTCTTTTGTGCTGTCTCTCTCCCCATCTCTTTTATGCTGTCTCTCTCCCCCATCTCTTTTGTGCTGTCTCTCTCCCCCTCTCTTTTGTGCTGTCTCTCTCCCCCATCTCTTTTGTGCTGTCTCCCCCCTCTCTTTTGTGCTGTCTCTCCCCCTCTCTTTTGTGCTGTTTCTCTCCCCTTCTCTTGGGTGCTGTCTCTCCCCCCTCTCGTTTGTGCTGTCTCTCTCCCCCTCTCTTTTGTGCTGTCTCTCTCCCCTTCTCTTTTGTGCTGTCTCTCTCCCCCATCTCTTTTGTGCTGTCTCTCCCCCTCTCTTTTGTGCTGTCTCTCTCCCCCTCTCTTTTGTTCTGCCTCTTTCCCCCATCTCTTTTGTGCTGTCTCTCTCCCCATCTATTTTGTGCTGTCTCTCCCCCCTCTCTTTTGTGCTGTTTCTCTCCACTTCTCTTTTGTGCTGTCTCTCCCCCCTCTCTTTTGTGCTGTCTCTCCCCCCCTCTCTTTTGTGCTGTCTCTCTCCCCCATCTATTTTGTGCTGTCTCTCCCCCCTCTCTTTTGTGCTGTTTCTCTCCACTTCTCTTTTGTGCTGTTTCTCTCCCCCTCTCTTTTGTGCTGTCTCTCCCCCCTCTCTTTTGTGCTGTCTATCTCCCTCTCTCTTTTGTGCTGTCTCTCTCCCCCATCTCTTTTGTGCTGCCTCTCTCCCCCATCTCTTTTGTGCTGTCTCTCTCCCCCTCTCTTTTGTGCTGTCTCTCTCCCCCTCTCTTTTGTGCTGCCTCTTTCCCCCATCTCTTTTGTGCTGTCTCTCCCCCTCTCTTTTGTGCTGTTTCTCTCCACTTCTCTTTTGTGTTGTCTCTCTCCCCCTCTCTTTTGTGCTGTCTCTCTCCACCTCTCTTTTGTGCTATTTCTCTCCACTTCTCTTTTGTGCTGTCTCTCTCCCCCTCTCTTTTGTGCTGTCTCTCTCCCCATATCTTTTGTGCTGTCTCTCTCCCCTCTCTTTTGTGCTGTCTCTCTCCCCCATCTCTTTTGTGCTGTCTCTCCCCCCTCTCTTGTGTGCTGTCTCTCTCCCCATCTCTTGTGTGCTGTCTCTCTCCCCATCTCTTTTGTGCTTTCTCTCTCCCCCTCTCTTTTGTGCTGTCTCTCTCCCCCATCTCTTTTGTGCTGTCTCTCTCCCCTCTCTTGTGTGCTGTCTCTCTCCCATCTCTTTTGTGCTGTCTCTCTCCCCATCTCTTTTGTGCTGTCTCTCTCCCCATCTCTTTTGTGCTGTCTCTCTCCCCATCTCTTTTGTGCTGTCTCTCTCCCCCATCTCGTTTGTGCTGTGTCTCTCCCCCTCTCTTTATCCCCCCTCTTCTGCAGCTGCTCTCTGTGACTGTCTCCTATGTCTCGGCAGTTGGCCCCGCCCGTCACGCCCACGCCGCGCCCGGCCACGCCCACATCACGGCTGACCGCACCCGGCCACGCCCGCGTCACGCCCGGCCACGCCCACGGCGCACCCGCCCGGCCACGCCCACTCCACCACACGCTGACTCTGACTCCAGATGCCAGGTCAGTCAGAAGGCCAGGTGTGTTTGTCCTCGTGCAGTTTCTACTGCGCATGACAGCTTCGGACAAACACACTTGGCCTTTTATTATATAGGATGTGGGTATCTGTGTGTGCACATATATATTTGTGTGTGTCTGTGTGTGCATATACATATATTTGTGTGTGTGTGTGTGTCTATATATATATATTACACACACATATTATAAACAAGGGGACTGAGACAGTTATACTATTACCTGCCTGACCTCTATGAATATTACGTCCATACAAATGGGTAACTTAATACAGTATTTCCATTTAATAAACCCTTAATTAAATCGTTAGATGAATTTCTGAACAAAAATGAGTGCATAGTAAATTAGAAGACAATCTTGATTCAAACCATAGTGACCATATGACATGGTATCATATTGTATTTGTCTCTGGCATGTTGACGTATTGTAAGTTTATCTATGGTGCTAACTAGATATAGCTCTGTTTCGTGTCATTTATTTCTATTTTTGGAAGTACTTTGCTTTTTCTGTACTAAATGATATTGTTGTTTATGTAAAAGTGTAGTTTATGTTTGAATTTTTTTTATTAAGGAATAACAGGTTTTAACAACATTTAATGTTACATCACCGGAACAACTAAATCATATAAACAATAGTAAACAAATATGGTGTATTATGGCGTTGAGGATCCCGTCTGCCTACTACATAGATTATAGTCTTGTAATTTGACTGGGACCATAGTATTATTTGCTCACCTCAGATTTTCATAATTCCAGAGATGGAATAGGTTTTACCGTCTTTCATCTTCCAAAAGGTTCCTAGATGCGTTTTTTCATAACTCTAGAACAGTAAGTAACATAAAACTTCATAACAAAAATAAGATAGAATCTAAAAGACCCAAGTTATTCTCTAAATAATCCCTCTATGACTTCTAATACCTAACTTGGGTGACAGAGCAAAATAAATATAATTAAACTAAAAGCATAAATCAAGAGGAGAACAAAAAAAAAAAGGGTAGAATGGATGGATTGCCGAGACACTCCCCCCCCTCCCCATTTCCCAGGTCTGTAGTTATGGTCTCTACCCTCTATGCACCTATAAAATATTTGGGATTAAGTGTTAGTTATCTTGTTTAATGTCCAGTAAAACCAGACCTTTTCAAATTGTGCCTGTGTGTCTAGCACCTGTGAAGCAGACTCATACATTCGGTATGTTAGGGATATTCTGTTGTGTATTTCCTCCCAAGGGGGATCAGAGATCTTCCAGTATTTTGCGATGCAAACCCTGGTGATTGTACATACTATTCTGATAAACGTATTTATTTGCTTATTAAATTTTGTTAAAGGTATATGCAACAGGGCTTGGGTCGGGGTTAATTGTATGGGTTCCTCTAGTACAGAGCTTAGTAAGGTGGATGTTTTAGACCAGGTTTCTAGTATTGTCCTGCATTCCCACCACATATGATAATAAGAGCCAGTTTCCCCACATCCTCTATAACATCATCTGTTATGACTAAGTGACATGTGGGCTGTTTTAATCGGTGTCAGGTACCATCTAAACATGGTCTTAATTGTGTTCTCTCTCCTGTCTGCGCTTAATAGTCCTTTACAGGCTGAGTGGAATACCTCATCCCACCACCCCTTATCTTTACAAACATTCAAGTCTGTTTCCCAGTTCAAGAGTAGTTTAGACTTAAGTGTATTGCTTAATGTTTGTATCTGCATATACAATTTGGAGATGGCCCCCTTGGATCTGTGAGTGGATTTAAGTAGAGTCTCTAATGGGGTGGTAATGTTAGATTGGCAGTTTCTAGTGTAGTCGTGAACCGCAGAGTTGACCTGCAGGTACTGAAACCAGTGCAGTTTTATTGTATCCAGTTGGGTCTGGATCTTATTGAATGTCTTAGGCTTTCTACCATCCATCCAGTCTGCCACTCTATATAGGCCTTTGTTGGCCCATTTATCAATTGTATGATGTAGCTCTATAGGGAGTAGGTATCTAAGTGGGCATATTTGTGTTTGATTGGGTAATAAGTTCAGTCTTTTGGTCAAGAAAGACCACATCTGGGTCGTATGTGTTGTTATTTGTAATCCTGGTTTGTCTGTGAAATCTCTCGAGACGTGGCCCCTCCATAATATATCATCAGGTTGTGTTGAGTCTCTTAATTTGGTTTCCAAGTTAGTCCAAATAATCTCCCCAACCTTTCCTCCTATCAGTGTTGTCTGAGCTAGTCTCGATGCTCTATAATAATCTATAATATTGGGTGCTCCTACTCCTCCCAGTTCCCGGTGTCTTGTGATATGTGCAGTTGCAATTCGTGCTATTTTATTTCCTCTGATGAAGGCTATCAAGTCTTTTTGTAGTTTCTTTAAGTCATTTAACGGCACTTTTATGGGAAGGGTCCTGAATAAATATAATAACTGGGGTAAGATCGTCATTTTGACTGATGCTAGTCTACCTAGCCACGAAAAAGTGTGTGTCTTCCATTTGTGTAGTTTTTTCCCAATGTCTTTATAAAGAGGTACATAGTTAAATTTATATAATTGGTCAATTTGAGGTGTTAGGTGTATTCCCAGATATTTAAGTGAGTGATTGACCCATCTAATCTCAAAGTTAAGTTCTATGTTTTTTTTTGTGTGTTGGGGTAACCCTAGAGACATCGCTTCGCATTTATCAAGATTAACTTTATATCCTGAAATTTGAGAGAATTGGTCTAGGAGTGTGTATAAGTTGGTTAATGACGTAAGAGGTTTAGATAGTGTTAGAAGGATATCATCTGCAAATAATGTTGCCTTATATTCTTGGTCTTTAATCTTTACCCCTGCTATGTCTGTTGCCAGTCTAATTTCAGCCGCTAGAGGCTCGATACATATTGCAAAAATAAGAGGGGACAACGGGCATCCCTGTCTCGTGTCTTTTAGTATGGGGAAAGTCTTGGACTTATATCCTGATACAGACACTTGGGCCGAGGGGTATGAATAGATTGCATTTAGGGCTTTAATGAAGGCACCTCCGAATCCCATCTGGTGCAACACTGCAGACATGTACCTCCAATCTACTCTATCGAATGCCTTCTCCGCATCCAAGGAAAGGAGCAGAGAAGGCATCCGAGTTCCCCCCACATAATCTATAATATTTAACAATCGACGCACATTATCCGGCACTTCTCTATCTTTCACGAAGCCCACCTGATCTGGGTGGATCAGCTTTGGGAGAATATGTTTTAGCCTATTGGCTAAGATCTTTGTCAGAATTTTCAGATCCTGATTGATAAGCGAGATTGGACGATAATTCGCACATAAACTGTGGTTTTTGTTTGGTTTAGGGATCACTATTATTTTAGCCTGTAACATATCTTTCGGGATACTGTGTCCCTCTAAAATAAGATTACAAAAATCTGTGAGGTGTGGAGCTAGTATTTCCTTAAATGTTTTGTAGTATTCTCCCGCAAACCCATCAGGTCCCACTGCCTTTCCCGTTTTGAGATCTTTTATTACCGACAAGACTTCTGCCCTCGTGATCGGGGCATTTAGTGAGTCCTTGTCCTCTTTAGTAATCGTATGTAAGTTGGCCTCTTTTAAAAATTTCGTAGTTTGGGATTCTAAGGTGTTTGAGTTTGTTACTTTTTTACCATCGTATAACTTCCCATAGAAGTCTGCAAATGCATCTGCTATGTGTTGCGGATGGGACACAGAAGCGCCATTTGCCAATAAAATCGAAGGAATAATAGATGCCTTACATCTGTCTCTTAGTTTATTTGCTAGGAATTTGTCAGGTTTATTTGCATGGATGTAATATTGTGTATTTAGCTTTTGAATCGCTCTAATTGATTTATTATTCAGTGTATTAGCTAAAGCGTCTCTCTTGGCTGTAAGGGCAGCTAAAGTCTCCTTTTTCTGAGTAAGCTTGTGTAGTTTCTCTAGTTCAGAAATCTCTTTATGTATTTGTGTCATTTGAGTTCTGTAGTGTTTATTACTGATGGATTTGTCTTGGATAAGTAATCCTCGTATATATGTTTTATGTGCAGCCCAGGGGGATAATGGATTAGATGTTGTTCCTTTATTAAGTTCCCAAAATTCAGTTAGTGACTTAGCGAATGTATCTTTGTGTATAGGGTTTTTTAGATATGATGGATCATAAGTCCAAGTTCTTACTCTTTTGGTATCTGCAAATCCTGCTAGGTATAGGGATAATATTGAGTGATCTGACAATACACAGGAGTGAATTGTTGATGTCTGTAAGAGTGGTTGTAAGATTTGGCTGATATAGACATAATCTAGCCTTGTGTATTGTCTATGAGCAGCCGAATAGAAAGTAGTATCTGATGTATTTCCGTATAATGTAAACCATGAGTCAAATAAAGCGTGTGGTGTTAAATGTTCTTGGATAGAATTCATTATTTTATTATGCCTAATTTGCTTGGCTGTAAGTTTGGTTTTGGACTCTATAAATTTGGTCATGGTGATGTTGAAATCCCCTGCCAGTATAATTTTGTGTTGGGACCAGTTAGTGAGCAAATTGGAGATATGACTAAAAAAAGAATGCTGGTTATCGTTAGGAGCGTATATGTTGCAAAGAATAACGTTAGACTCACCAAACTGGCCTTTGACTATGAGGTATCGGCCTTCCTTATCTGCAATAGTAGATTCATGTGTGAACGCTAGATTAGAATGAATAAGAATAGATACCCCTCGTTTCTTAGTTTCAGTCACTGCGTGAAAGTGTTGTGTGAAGCTTCTGGACCAGTATTTCGGGATTATGTCTCTAGTGAAGTGGGTCTCTTGGAGAAATAAAATATTGGCCCCTAGATGATGATATTGAGACATGGCTGTACGTCTTTTAACATTGGTATTTAAGCCTCTCACATTGTGAGAGATAAGGTGAATTTTTGGGATCATGTAATTTGTGAAGTGTGGTGTGCTATCTTCTTTGTCAAAGGGGCATAAACTTTTGATACATACATCTCCAGGGAGGTAGGCAATCCCATCAACAAGACACAAACATACTGTTTTCACCTGGGGGGAAGAGCTGTCTCGGCATCCTTAAAAGAAATAAAAAATGTTAATAAAAAAATATTAATAAAAAACAAGCAAGAAAAGCAAAATATATAATAACAACTTCTAC
The DNA here is from genome assembly GCF_027579735.1 of Bombina bombina. Classification (NCBI taxonomy): domain Eukaryota; kingdom Metazoa; phylum Chordata; class Amphibia; order Anura; family Bombinatoridae; genus Bombina; species Bombina bombina. The sequence goes on along the minus strand of NC_069507.1, from coordinate 259,040,355 downwards.
ACCTAACTGGTAGATAGGTATACATTAATACTAATAACCGTTTGGGGTGAGAGAATGGAGCTGGATAATGATAAAGGTTACGTAAGAATTTTTTTTAGCTAAATTGTCAGCAGTTTAAGATTACTACTAAGAAAACTGAGTGTAAATACAACACAGAGTTCAAACAATTTCAACTTCTTCTTTCATTCTGTCATAGGGAAATTGTCAAGTTTATCCCTTCTCAAGGGCTGTGTAGCTAAAATTTCCCTAGGAGGTACTACAGTCATATAGCGCCTGGGGATTTAGGTAACCCCTCGACCTGTCCAGACAAAGGTTTTGTTCCTCATCTGTAGACATAATGAAAAATAGGAGACGACCACTTCAAAATCAGGAATATTTCACTTCTTGACTCTTTTCCGATTTATTTTTGTCCATTCCGGTTGTCTAGAAGTACTCGGCAGTGGGTGTGATTGATCTTCAGATGGTAGGTTCGGGGTATCCAACCCCAATGATTTACAGGTGGAGGAGATATCTTCAATGTCGTGAACTGTATAAGTTTTGTTATTATTGAGGATATGTAGGGCGAAAGGAAAGCCCCATCTGTATTTGATTTGGTTTTTACGTAGGAGAGAGGTTAGAGGTCGCAAAGAACTTCTTCTCTGGAGGGTCTTAATGCTAAGGTCTTGGAAGAATTGTATAACACTCCCCTGAAATTTATAAGTTGGATTACTTCTGGAGGCTTGAAGGATTTTCTCTTTATCCTGGAAATATTAGAATTTTATTATAACATCTCTAGGGGTTGCCTCATCTTTGGGTCATGCTCTTAGCGCTCTATGAGCCCTTTCGATAGCCAACTCGGATTCTTCTGGTTCCCCTGTAATGTTTCTGAACAGGCGTTGCAGATATTTGTTGAGTTCAGGGTTGGTGATTGTTTCTGGGACCCCCTTGAGCCTGATGTTATTTCTGCGTGACCTATTCTCCAGGTCATCAACCTTGTCTTGTAGTTCCTTGATGGTTTGTTGTTGCAATTGTAGGGCCTGAGAGGAAGCTTCTATTTCTTCAGACATTGTATCTCTATGCTCTTCCAAAGCCTCCAACCTCCCCCCCAAATCTGCTATATCAGCTCTTATGTCGGTAAGGCTAGCCGTGACTGCTGAGTGCATTGAATCTATCTTTCCCCATAATTTTTCAAAATTTGTAGCTATGTCCTGTTTTGAGACTAAGTCTTTAAGGTCTGCTTTTGTTACTGGAGTTGTCTCATTGTGGGGAGATGGGTCTAGTTCAGTGTCTGAGTTTCCTACCTCCTCCATTGACGCTGAATCTGAAGATTTGGTGTGGCGTGATGGTTTAAAAAAAGTACTCACGTTTGAAGATTTATTTGTCTTATCTCCCTTGATAAGTTTTTTAGTTGACATATTAATTTTTGTTGTCAGAGATAGTGGTAGTATATTATAGAATGGTATCTTATGATTTAGAGAAGCCTTCAGTGTTATGATAGATTTTTACTGCTGTGTCAATATTTTGCTCTGTGGATGAGCAATGTCTCAGGTTGAAAATGGTGTTTTGTTATTGTAAAGGCACTCTGCTGTTCAAATAAGAAATGTCTTTAATTATTTAGAGGCATAGTTATCTCCCAAAGTCACTTGTTTATTGCTGTGCGAGTGTGTATAACAGGGATTATGCTGCAAACAACAAAGTACACCTTACTTCTGTTTCCTTATAACATATGTGAAGTAGCTTCTACCCCATAATTATGTAATATATGGTGGCTGCAATTTGTTTCAAAAGCCCATTTCTGCTGTATTGTATTTATATATTATTATGCCTCGTGTGGGCTTATTTAGTGTCTTTCTTTGCTGAAAGCCTTCAACTTATCTTCTATATTAGGGAGAAAAAAGGTCCGCCGAGTCTGCTCTGTCTCTTTAAAGCCATCCGGTTCAAATTTGGGGATGAGGAACAGACATACGGTAGATAGTCTGCTTTATCAGAGTAGCCCTTCTTTTTAACCGCTATCTGTATCTTATTATATAAAGCGGCTGTCCTCAGGCCTGTGTATGTGTTTGGCGGGTGCGGCCTACCTGCGTGGCGTTCCGGGACCGGACCGGTCTGTAAAGCAAGCCCTTTTATGTATCCTAGGGCTGTACCTCCACCCCGTAGCTCACATTCGGTTCTCCTTAAGCTTTGGTGCCAGGCTCCGGTGTTATCTGTGGCGCTTGTTCAGCGCGCCATTATTGCTGCATGAGCCTGTCTGTTTTTCAGCGCGAGTCTGCAGCACTCTTAGGAGGCTTCTCTGCAAGTCCGGTTGTCCTCCTCTTCTAATCGGTTTGTGGTCCCAGCCTCTAGAGACCCCACGTTATGTTTTTATACAGCTCAGTAGTATAATAAGGCTGTATTGCTGACTTTAAATATCTTTCCAGCTCAGAGCCCAGAGATCACACGTCCATCTCTGAGCTCAGTCAGACTCCGCCTCGTAAAAGTGTAGTTTAAAGGGACACTGAACCCAAATGTTTCCTTTCATGATTCAGATAGAGCAGCAATTTTATGCAACTTTCTAATTTACTCCTATTATCAATTGTTCTTCTTTCTCTTGGTATCTTTATTTAAAAAGCAGGACTGTAAGCTAGATTAAGCCACCAATCAGCAAGCGCTACCCAGGTGCTGAACCAAAGATGGCCCGGCTCCTATGCTTTCATTCCTGCTTTTTCAAAGAAAGATACCAAGAGAATAAAGATAAATTGATAATAGGAATAAATTAGAAAGTTGCTTACAATTGCTGCTCTATCTGAATCATGAAAGAATAAAATTGGGTTCAGTGTCCCCTTCAGATGTCAAAAATTCATTTGATTGAACATTTCTATTTGGACCCGAATGTTAGGTTATTTTCTATGGGGATGCCTTGTATTAGCATTTGTCTGTGAACTTTGATGCAAGATTAAAGGGACCTGTAACCAAACATTTTGATTTCATGATTCAGACTGAGAACACAATTTAAAAAAAAACATTTCCAATGTTCTTCAATTATCAAATTTGCTTTGTTCTCTTGTTATTCTTTGTTGAAGAGATATCTAGATAGGTAGTGTACACATGCCAGGAAATAGTGCTGCCATCTAGTGCTCTTGCTAATGTATAACATTGTTAACTAACTGCTGTCATATAGTACTGCAGACACGTGCACACTCCTGAGATTACCTTCCTGCTTTTCAACAAAGGACAACAAGAAAATGAAGAAAATTTGATAATAGAAGTAAATAGGAAAGTTTTTTAAAATTCTATTTTCTATCTGAGTCATGAAAGACATTTTTTGGGTTTTATGTCCCTTTTATTAAAGCACTTTAACCACCAGATACAGTAGATTGATTTGTGCTATTTGTTAATACATTGGATGACAGTTTAAAGGTTTTGGTGGATAAATGAGTTTGTTGATGCATTTAACACTTTGTAACATTTTATATCCTCTTTTGAAAAGGCCACTCAGATGTATATGCACTGAGTCTTTATTTACTGTATGTGTTTATCTGTCATATAATATAATATTTACTGTATGTGTTTATCTGTCATATAATATTTACTGTGTGTGTTTATCTGTCATATAATATAATATTTACTGTGTGTGTTTATCTGTCATATAATATAATATTTACTGTATGTGTTAATCTGTCATATAATATAATATTTACTGCATGTGTTAATCTGTCATATAATATAATATTTACTGCATGTGTTTATTAGTGATATAATATAATATTTACTGTATGTGTTTATCTGTCATATAATATTTATTGTATGTGTTTATCTGTCATATAATATAATATTTACTGTGTGTGTTTATCTGTCATATAATATAATATTTACTGTATGTGTTTATCTGTCATATAATATAATATTTACTGTATGTGTTTATTTGTCATATAATATAATATTTACTGTATGTGTTTATCTGTCATATAATATAATATTTACTATATGTGTTTAACTGTCATATAATATAATATTTACTGTGTGTGTTTATTAGTAATATAATATAATATTTACTGTATGTGTTTATCTGTCATATAATATAATATTTACTGTGTGTGTTTATCTGTCATATAATATAATATTTACTGTATGTGTTTATCTGTCATATAATATAATATTCACTGTATGTGTTAATCTGTCATATAATATAATATTTACTGCATGTGTTAATCTGTCATATAATGTAATATTTACTGCATGTGTTTATTAGTGATATAATATAATATTTACTGTATGTGTTTATCTGTCATATAATATTTACTGTGTGTGTTTATCTGTCATATAATATAATATTTACTGTGTGTGTTTATCTGTCATATAATATAATATTTACTGTATGTGTTAATCTGTCATATAATATAATATTTACTGCATGTGTTAATCTGTCATATAATATAATATTTACTGCATGTGTTTATTAGTGATATAATATAATATTTACTGTATGTGTTTATCTGTCATATAATATTTATTGTATGTGTTTATCTGTCATATAATATAATATTTACTGTGTGTGTTTATCTGTCATATAATATAATATTTACTGTATGTGTTTATCTGTCATATAATATAATATTTACTGTATGTGTTTATTTGTCATATAATATAATATTTACTGTATGTGTTTATCTGTCATATAATATAATATTTACTATATGTGTTTAACTGTCATATAATATAATATTTACTGTGTGTGTTTATTAGTAATATAATATAATATTTACTGTATGTGTTTATCTGTCATATAATATAATATTTACTGTGTGTGTTTATCTGTCATATAATATAATATTTACTGTATGTGTTTATCTGTCATATAATATAATATTCACTGTATGTGTTAATCTGTCATATAATATAATATTTACTGCATGTGTTAATCTGTCATATAATGTAATATTTACTGCATGTGTTTATTAGTGATATAATATAATATTTACTGTATGTGTTTATCTGTCATATAATATTTACTGTATGTGTTTATCTGTCATATAATATAATATTTACTGTATGTGTTTATCTGTCATATAATATAATATTTACTGTATGTGTTAATCTGTCATATAATATAATATTTACTGCATGTGTTTATTAGTGATATAATATAATATTTACTGTATGTGTTTATCTGTCATATAATATAATATTTACTGTATGTGTTAATCTGTCATATAATATAATATTTACTGCATGTGTTTATTAGTGATATAATATAATATTTACTGTATGTGTTTATCTGTCATATAATATAATATTTACTGTATGTGTTTATCTGTCATATAAAATAATATTTACTGTATGTGTTTATCTGTCATATAATATAATATTTACTGTATGTGTTTATTTGTCATATAATATAATATTTACTGTATGTGTTTATCTGTCATATAATATAATATTTACTGTATGTGTTTATTTGTCATATAATATAATATTTACTGCATGTGTTTATTAGTGATATAATATAATATTTACTGTATGTGTTTATCTGTCATATAATATAATATTTACTGTATGTGTTTATCTGTCATATAATATAATATTTACTGTATGTGTTAATCTGTCATATAATATAATATTTACTGCATGTGTTTATTAGTGATATAATATAATATTTACTGTATGTGTTTATCTGTCATATAATATAATATTTACTGTATGTGTTTATCTGTCATATAATATAATATTTACTGTATGTGTTAATCTGTCATATAATATAATATTTACTGCATGTGTTTATTAGTGATATAATATAATATTTACTGTATGTGTTTATCTGTCATATAATATAATATTTACTGTATGTGTTTATCTGTCATATAATATAATATTTACTGTATGTGTTTATCTGTCATATAAAATAATATTTACTGTATGTGTTTATCTGTCATATAATATAATATTTACTGTATGTGTTTATTTGTCATATAATATAATATTTACTGTATGTGTTTATCTGTCATATAATATAATATTTACTGTATGTGTTTATTTGTCATATAATATAATATTTACTGCATGTGTTTATTAGTGATATAATATAATATTTACTGTATGTGTTTATCTGTCATATAATATAATATTTACTGTATGTGTTTATCTGTCATATAATATAATATTTACTGTATGTGTTAATCTGTCATATAATATAATATTTACTGCATGTGTTTATTAGTGATATAATATAATATTTACTGTATGTGTTTATCTGTCATATAATATAATATTTACTGTATGTGTTTATCTGTCATATAATATAATATTTACTGTATGTGTTAATCTGTCATATAATATAATATTTACTGCATGTGTTTATTAGTGATATAATATAATATTTACTGTATGTGTTTATCTGTCATATAATATAATATTTACTGTATGTGTTTATCTGTCATATAATATAATATTTACTGTATGTATTTATCTGTCATATAAAATAATATTTACTGTATGTGTTTATCTGTCATATAATATAATATTTACTGTATGTGTTTATTTGTCATATAATATAATATTTACTGTATGTGTTTATCTGTCATATAATATAATATTTACTGTATGTGTTTATTTGTCATATAATATAATATTTACTGCATGTGTTTATTAGTGATATAATATAATATTTACTGTATGTGTTTATCTGTCATATAATATAATATTTACTGTATGTGTTTATTTGTCATATAATATAATATTTACTGCATGTGTTTATTAGTGATATAATATAATATTTATTGTATGTGTTTATATAATATTTACTGTATGTGTTTATCTGTCATATAATATAATATTTACTGTAAGTGTTTATCTGTCATATAATATTATATTTACTGTATGTGTTTATCTGTCATATAAAATAATATTTACTGTATGTGTTTATTTGTCATATAATATAATATTTACTGTATGTGTTTATCTGTCATATAATATAATATTTACTGTATCTGTTTATTTGTCATATAATATAATATTTACTGCATGTGTTTATTAGTGATATAATATAATATTTACTGTATGTGTTTATCTGTCATATAATATAATATTTACTGTATGTGTTTATCTGTCATATAAAATAATATTTACTGTATGTGTTTATTTGTCATATAATATAATATTTACTGTATGTGTTTATCTGTCATATAATATAATATTTACTGTATGTGTTTATCTGTCATATAATATAATATTTACAGCATGTGTTTATCTGTCATATAATATAATATTTACTGTATGTGTTTCTTTGTAATATAATATTTACTGTATGTGTTTATTTGTCATATAATATAATATTTACTGTATGTGTTTATTTGTCATATAAAATAATATTTACTGTATGTGTTTATCTGTCATATAATATAATATTTACTGTATGTGTTTCTTTGTCATATAATATTTACTGTATGTGTTTATTTGTCATATAAAATAATATTTACTGTATGTGTTTATCTGTCATATAATATAATATTTACTGCATGTGTTTATCTGTCATATAATATAATATTTACTGTATGTGTTTCTTTGTCTTATAATATTTACTGTATGTGTTTATTTGTCATATAATATAATATTTACTGTATGTGTTTATCTGTCATATAATATAATATTTACTGTATGTGTTTATTTGTCATATAAAATAATATTTACTGTATGTGTTTATCTGTCATATAAAATAATATTTACTGTATGTGTTTATCTGTCATATAATATAATATTTACCATATGTGTTAATCTGTCATATAATATAATATTTACCATATGTGTTAATCTGTCATATAATATAATATTTACCGTATGTGTTAATCTGTCATATAATATATTATTTGCTTTCAGAGCGTTGCCAAAGACCTTTATTACAAAGTCTGTACTAGTCAGGATTACCTGTGGATAGGCCTGAGAGCTACAGAAAAACTAGAATGGGAATGGATAGATAAAACGCCAAACACAGTGTAAGTTTACAAGTAACAATTACTGATTGCGTCCTCACACATCGTCCCTTGTATTCACTTATGATTTAAAAGAATATAAACATATTACGTGTGTTTGTAATTGGTGACACAGATAGAGTATGTAGTGTTAAATTGTAATATAATAACATAGCAGGCAAGGTTGAAAAAGTCCATTGAGCAAACCCTATACTCATATTGCTATATCATTAGTACAACTGAGAATACCCTATACTCATATTGCTATATCATTAGTACAACTGAGAATACCCTATACTCATATTGCTATATCATTAGTACAACTGAGAATACCCTATACTCATATTGCTATATCATTAGTACAACTGAGAATTCCCTATACTCATATTGCTATATCATTAGTACAACTGAGAATACCCTATACTCATATTGCTATATCATTAGTACAACTGAGAATACCCTATACTCATATTGCTATATCATTAGTACAACTGAGAATACCCTATACTCATATTGCTATATCATTAGTACAACTGAGAATACCCTATACTCATATTGCTATATCATTAGTACAACTGAGAATACCCTATACTCATATTGCTATATCATTAGTACAACTGAGTATTCCCTATACTCATATTGCTATATCATTAGTACAACTGAGTATTCCCTATACTCATATTGCTATATCATTAGTACAACTGAGAATACCCTATACTCATATTGCTATATCAATAGTACAACTGAGAATTCCCTATACTCATATTGCTATATCATTAGTACAACTGAGAATACCCTATACTCATATTGCTGTATCATTAGTACAACTGACAATACCCTATACTCATATTGCTATATCATTAGTACAAATGAGAACTCCCTATACTCATATTGCATTATCATTAGTACAACTGAGAATTCCCTATACTCATATTGGTATATCATTAGTACAACTGAGAATACCCTATACTCATATTGCTATATCATTAGTACAACTGAGAATTCCCTATACTCATATTGCTATATCATTAGTACAACTGAGAATACCCTATACTCATATTGCTATATCATTAGTACAACTGACAATACCCTATACTCATATTGCTATATCATTAGTACAAATGAGAACTCCCTATACTCATATTGCATTATCATTAGTACAACTGAGAATACCCTATACTCATATTGCTGTATCATTAGTACAACTGAGAATACCCTATACTCATATTGCTATATCATTAGTTCAACTGAGAATACCCTATACTCATTTTGCTATATCATTAGTACAACTGAGCATTCCCTATACTCATATTGCTATATCATTAGTACAACTGAGAATACCCTATACTCATATTGCTATATCATTAGTACAACTGAGAATACCCTATACTCATATTGCTATATCATTAGTACAACTGAGAATACCCTATACTCATATTGCTATATCATTAGTACAACTGAGAATTCCCTATACTCATATTGCTATATCATTAGTACAACTGAGAATATCCTATACTCATATTGCTATATTATTAGTACAACTTAGCATTCCCTATACTCATACTGCTTTATCATTAGTACAACTGAGACCTCCCTATACTCATATTGCTATATCATTAGTACAACTGAGAATTCCCTATACTCATATTGCTATATCATTAGTACAACTGAGAATACCCTATACTCATATTGCTATATCATTAGTGCAACTGAGAATACCCTATACTCATATTGCTATATCATTAGTACAACTGAGAATACCCTATACTCATATTGCTCTATCATTAGTACAACTGAGTATTCCCTATACTCATATTGCTATATCATTAGTACAACTGAGAATACCCTATACTCATATTGCTATATCATTAGTACAACTTAGCATTCCCTATACTCATATTGCTATATCATTAGTACAACTGAGAATACCCTATACTAATATTGCTATATCATTAGTGCAACTGAGAATACCCTATACAGGCAGTCCTCGGGTTACAGACATCCGACTTAAGTACAACTCGTACTTACATACAGAGAAAATAGAGCTTTATCGACAATCCTTCTTTCCAGGATAATCCAAAATACTGAAAATCCAATTGTCACAAGGACAGAAAGTGATGTGAAATTTTCTGAACAGGGGCACAGATAGCAAAACAAACTTTATCCTATGCTATCCAAAACAAAAAAAAAATGTTTGGCTAGAGTTTCACCTAAAAAAAGTGCCTGTTCCAACTTACATACAAATTCAACTTAAGAACAAACCTAAAGTCCCTATCTTGTACGTAACCCGGGGACTGCCTGTATTCATATTGCTATATCATTAGTACAACTGAGAATTCCCTATACTCATATTGCTATATCATTAGTACAACTGAGAATACCCTATACTCATATTGCTATATCATTAGTACAACTGAGCATTCCCTATACTCATATTGCTATATCATTAGTACAACTGAGTATTCCCTATACTCATATTGCTATATCATTAGTACAACTGAGAATTCCCTATACTCATATTGCTATATCATTAGTACAACTGAGAATTCCCTATACTCATATTGCTATATCATTAGTACAACTGAGAATACCCTATACTGTACTCATATTGCTATATCATTAGTACAACTGAGTATTCCCTATACTCATATTGCTATATCATTAGTACAACTGAGAATACCCTATACTGTACTCATATTGCTATATCATATTAGTACAACTGAGAATACCCTATACACATATTTCTATATCTAGTACAACTGAGCATTCCCTATACTCATATTGCTATATCATTAGTACAACTGAGAATTCCCTATACTCATATTGCTATATCATTAGTACAATTGAGTATTCCCTATACTCATATTGCTATATCATTAGTACAACTGAGAATACCCTATACTCATATTGCTATATCATTAGTAAAGCTGAGCATTCCCTATACTCATATTGCTGTATCATTAGTACAACTGAGTATTCCCTATACTCATATTGCTATATCATTAGTACAACTGAGAATACCCTATACTCATATTGCTATATCATTAGTACAACTGAGAATACCCTATACTCATATTGCTATATCATTAGTACAACTGAGCATTCCCTATACTTATATTGCTATATCATTAGTACAACTGAGAATACCCTATACTCATATTGCTATATCATTAGTACAACTGAGAATACCCTATACTCATATTGCTGTATCATTAGTACAACTGAGAATACCCTATACTTATATTGCTATATCATTAGTACAACTGAGAATAGCCTATACTCATATTGCTATATCATTAGTACAACTGAGAATTCCCTATACTCATATTGTTATATCATTAGTACAACTGAGAATACCCTATACTCATATTGCTGTATCATTAGTACAACTTAGAATTCCCTATACTCATAATGCTATATCATTAGTACAACTGAGAATACCCTATACTCATATTGCTATATCATTAGTACAACTGAGAATACCCTATACTCATATTGCTATATTATTAGTACAACTGAGTATTCCCTATACTCATATTGCTATATTATTAGTACAACAGAGAAAACCCTATACTCATAGTGCTGTATCATTAGTACAACTGAGAATAAACTATACTTATATTGCTATATCATTAGTACAACTGAGAATACCCTATACTCATATTGCTATATCATTAGTACAACTGAGAATTCTCTATACTCATATTGCTATATCATTAGTACAACTGAGAATACCCTATACTCATATTGCTATATTATTAGTACAACTGAGTATTCCCTATACTCATATTGCTATATCATTAGTACAACAGAGAATACCCTATACTCATATTGCTGTATCATTAGTACAACTGAGAATACCCTATACTTATATTGCTATATCATTAGTACAACTGAGAATTCTCTATACTCATATTGCTATATCATTAGTACTACTGAGAATACCCTATACTCATATTGCTATATCATTAGTACAACTGAGAATACCCTATACTCATATTGCTATAGCATTAGTACAACTGAGAATACCCTATACTCATATTGCTATATTATTAGTACAACTGAGTATTCCCTATATTCATATTGCTATATCATTAGTACAACTGAGAATACCCTATACTCATATTGCTATATCATTAGTACAACTGAGAATACCCTATACTCATATTGCTATATTATTAGTACAACTGATAATTCCCTATACTCATATTGCTATATCATTAGTACAACTGAGAATACCCTATACTCATATTGCTATATCATTAGTACAACTGAGAATACCCTATACTCATATTGCTATAGCATTAGTACAACTGAGAATACCCTATACTCATATTGCTATATTATTAGTACAACTGAGTATTCCCTATATTCATATTGCTATATCATTAGTACAACAGAGAATACCCTATACTCATATTGCTATATCATTAGTACAACTGAGAACTCCCTATACTCATATTGCTGTATCATTAGTACAACTGAGAATTCCCTATACTCATATTGCTATATCATTAGTACAACTGAGTATTCCCTATACTCATATTGCTATATCATTAGTACAACTGAGAATACCCTATACTCATATTGCTATAGCATTAGTACAACTGAGAATACCCTATACTCATATTGCTATATCATTAGTACAACTGAGAATACCCTATACTCATATTGCTATATCATTAGTACAACTGAGAATTCCCTATACTCATATTGCTATATCATTAGTACAACTGAGAATACCCTATACTCATATTGCTATATTATTAGTACAACTGAGTATTCCCTATACTCATATTGCTATATCATTAGTACAACAGAGAATTCCCTATACTCATATTGCTGTATCATTAGTACAACTGAGAATACCCTATACTCATATTGCTATATCATTAGTACAACTGAGAATACCCTATACTCATATTGCTATATCATTAGTACAACTGAGAATACCCTATACTCATATTGCTATATCATTAGTACAACTGAGAATACCCTATACTCATATTGCTATATCATTAGTACAACTGAGAATACCCTATACTCATATTGCTATAGCATTAGTACAACTGAGAATACCCTATACTCATATTGCTATATTATTAGTACAACTGAGTATTCCCTATACTCATATTGCTATATCATTAGTACAACTGAGAATACCTTATACTCATATTGCTATATCATTAGTACAACTGAGAATACCTTATACTCATATTGCTATATCATTAGTACAACTGAGAATACCTTATACTCATATTGCTATATCATTAGTACAACTGAGAATACCTTATACTCATATTGCTATATCATTATTACAACTGAGAATACCCTATACTCATATTGCTATAGCATTAGTACAACTGAGAATTCCCTATACTCATATTGCTATAGCATTAGTACAACTGAGAATACCCTATACTCATATTGCTATATCATTAGTACAACTGAGCATTCCCTATACTTATATTGCTATATCATTAGTACAACTGAGAATACACTATACTCATATTGCTATATCATTAGTACAACTGAGAATACCCTATACTCATATTGCTATAGCATTAGTACAACTGATAATACCCTATACTCATATTGCTATAGCATTAGTACAACTGAGAATACCCTATACTCATATTGCTATATCATTAGTACAACTGAGAATACCCTATACTCATATTGCTATAGCATTAGTACAACTGAGAATACCCTATACTCATATTGCTATATCATTAGTACAACTGAGCATTCCCTATACTCATATTGCTATATCATTAGTACAACTGAGAATACCCTATACTCATATTGCTATATCATTAGTACAACTGACAATACCCTATAATCATATTGCTATATCATTAGTACAACTGAGAATACCCTATACTCATATTGCTATATCATTAGTACAACTGAGAATACCCTATACTCATATTGATATATCATTAGTACAACTGAGAATACCCTATACTCATATTGCTATATCATTAGTACAACTGAGTATTCCCTATACTCATAGTGCTATATCATTAGTACAACTGAGTATTCCCTCTACTCATATTGCTATATCATTAGTACAACAGAGACTACCCTATACTCATATTGCTATATCATTAGTACAACTGAGAATTCCCTATACTCATATTGCTATATCATTAGTACAACTGAGAATACACTATACTCATATTGCTATATCATTAGTACAACTGAGAATACCCTATATTCATATTGCTATATCATTAGTACAACTGAGAATACCCTATACTCATATTGCTATATCATTAGTACAACTGAGAATACCTTATACTCATATTGCTATAGCATTAGTACAACTGAGAATTCCCTATACTCATATTGCTATATCATTAGTACAACTGAGTATTCCCTATACTCATATTGCTATATCATTAGTACAACTGAGAATACCTTATACTCATATTGCTATAGCATTAGTACAACTGAGAATTCCCTATACTCATATTGCTATATCATTAGTACAACTGAGAATACCTTATACTCATATTGCTATAGCATTAGTACAACTGAGAATTCCCTATACTCATATTGCTATATCATTAGTACAACTGAGAATACCCTATACTCATATTGCTATATTATTAGTACAACTGAGAATTCCCTATACTCATATTGCTATATCACTAGTACAACTGAGAATACCCTATACTCATAATTCTATATCATTATTACAACTGAGAATACCCTATACTCATATTGCTATATCATTTTTACAACTGAGAATTCCCTATACTCATATTGCTATATCATTACTACAACTGAGAATTCCCTATACTCATATTGCTATATCACTAGTATAACTGAGAATACCCTATACTCATATTGCTATATCACTAGTACAACTGAGAATACCCTATACTCATATTGCTATATCATTAGTACAACTGAGAATACCCTATACTCATATTGCTATATCATTAGTACAACTGAGAATTCCCTATACTCATATTGCTATATCATTAGTACAACTGAGAATACCCTATACTCACAATTCTATATCATTATTACAACTGAGAATACCCTATACTCATATTGCTATATCATTTTTACAACTGAGAATTCCCTATACTCATATTGCTATATCATTAGTACAACTGAGAATTCCCTATACTCATATTGCTATATCACTAGTATAACTGAGAATACCCTATACTCATAATTCTATATCATTAATACAACTGAGAATTCCCTATACTCATATTGCTATATCATTAGTACAACTGAGTATTCTGCAGTCATAATTTGAAGATTACACAACGTATACAATAAGAAAGCGTAACCTTATGCTGAATTTTTTTTAACAATTCTTAAAGGGACATAAAACCCCAAACAATGATTTCATGTTTCAGATAGAACATAGCATTATAAACAGCTTTACAATTTAATTCTATTATCAAATGTTTCATTTTCTAGTTATCCTTTGTTGAAAAGCAGGAAGGTAAAATCAGGAGTGTGTGTAGCACAGTTTTGTAACAATGTTATACATTAGCAAGAGCACTAGATGGCAGCAGTTTTATAACAATGTTATACATTAGCAAGAGCACTAGATGGCAGCAGTTATATAATAATGTTAAACATTAGCAAGAACACTAGATGGCAGCAGTTTTATAATAATGTTATACATTAGCAAGAACACTAGATGGCAGCAGTTTTATAATAATGTTATACATCAGCAAGAGCACTAGATGGCAGCAGTTTTATAATAATGTTATACATTAGCAAGAGCACTAGATGGCAGCGGTTTTATAATAAAGTTATACATTAGCAAGAGCACTAGATGGCAGTAGTTTTATAATAATGTTATACATTAGCAGGAGCACTAGATGGCAGCAGTTTTATAATAATGTTATACATTAGCAAGAGCACTAGATGGCAGCAGTTATATAATAATGTTATACATTAGCAAGAACTTTAGATAGCAGCAGTTTTATAATAGTGTTATACATTAGCAAGAGCCCTAGATGGCAGCAGTTTTATAACAATGTTATACATTAGCAAGAGCACTAGATGGCAGCAGTTTTATAACAATGTTATACATTAGCCAGAGCCCTAGATGGCAGCAGTTTTATAACAATGTTATACATTAGCAAGAGCACTAGATGTCAGCAGTTATATAATAATGTTATGCATTAGCAAGAGCACTAGATGGCAGTAGTTTTATAATAATGTTATACATTAGCAAGAGCACTAGATGGCAGCAGTTTTATAATAAAGTTGTACATTAGCAAGAGCACTAGATGGCAGTAGTTTTATAATAATGTTATACATTAGCAAGAGCACTAGATGGCAGCAGTTTTATAATAAAGTTGTACATTAGCAAGAGTCCTAGATGGCAGCAGTTTTATAATAATGTTATACATTAGCAGGAGCACTAGAGGGCAGCAGTTTTATAATAATGTTATACATTAGCAGGAGCACTAGATGGCAACAGTTTTATAACAATGTTATACATTAGCAAGAGCACTAGATGGCAGCAGTTATATAATAATGTTATACATTAGCAAGAGCACTAGATGGCAGCAGTTTTATAACAATGTTATACATTAGCAAGAGCACTAGATGGCAGTAGTTATATAATAATGTTATACATTAGCAAGAGCACTAGATGGCAGCACTATTTCCTGTCATGTCGTGCTACAGCCATGTGCACGCTACCTATCTAGATATCTGTTCAACTACAAAAAAAGAGAAGAGAGCAAATTTGATAATAGAAGTAAATTGGAAACAGAAAGAAAGAAAGAAAGAAAGAAAGAAAGAAAGAAAGAAAGAAAGAAAGAAAGAAACATTATGGGTTTCATGTTCCTTTAATAAATATCAATTAAATGATTACTCTGTGACTATATAATTACACAATGCTTACAATATAAACAAATCTTTATTATATACGTATGATTATAGAGTTTTAAATCTATTAATAAGTCTAAAACTTGTGTCATTTAATATCATTATGTTTTATTTATTGTTTAAATACATAACGTGAGTTTACAAGGATTTACTAATCTATAATTCATACATTCACTAATAAAGGGACATGAATGTCCGAATTAAACGTTCATGGTTCAGATAGACCATTCAGCTACATTTACTTCAATAATCATTTGTTTTTAGTTCTCTTGGTAACTTTGTTAAAAAGCAAGCAGCACTGCACTACTGTGAGCTAGCTGATGATTTGTGTCTGCGTCAAATGTGTTCACTTAGGTTCCAGTAATGCACTGCTGCTCTAAAGCTGATTTTAACAATGTTTGTAACTTTGTGTGGGTTACACAGGGGTCAATCACTTTTTTGTTTAAACATTTTTTAAATTATTTATTTACAAAAATCCCCTTTAAAGGGACAATAAACACTAAATAAATGCTAGGTAGAATGATGGATTCAAAGAAAAGATTAGTCTGAGAATAACAAGTAGATGTAATCTTTAAAGTTTCATGAGCTGTCTGGAGTAATCGATTAATTCACATACAGCCAGATTACAAGTTTAGAGCACTATAGGGAAATGAACAACCACAACATTTTCGGCGTTATTTCACCTCCCTATAGCGCTGCTATTACATATTTTAAAAAAGCAGGCTTGTGGGGGCGAAATGGTAGCGTTGAGCTCCATACCGCACCGAAATCAAGCGCTGCTTTGACGTGCTCAAGCACGATTTCCCCATAGACATGAATGGGGAGAGCCGGCAAAAAAAAGCCTAACGCCAGCGATCGCGGAAACAAAAGCTCCGTAAAACAGTCCCATTGATGTCTATGGGGAAATAAAAAGTTACGTTTAAACCTAACACCCTGACATAAAAACCACGTCTAAACACCCCTAATCTGCCGCCCCTGACATCGCTGCAACCTACATACAGTTATTAACCTCTAATCTGCTGGCCCTAACATTGCCGCCACTTACATTACAGTTATTAACCCCTAATCTGCTGCCCCTAACAAAGCCGCCAATTACATTACAGTTATTAACCCCTAATCTGCTGCCCCTAACATCTCTGCCACCTACATTACAGTTATTAACCCCTAATCTGCTGCCCCTAACATTGCCGCTACCTACATTACAGTTATTAACCCCTAATCTGCCGCCCCTGACATCGCCACAACCTACATACAGTTATTAACCTCTAATCTGCTGCCCCTAACATCGCTGCCACCTACATTACAGTTATTAACCCCTAATCTGCTGCCCCTAACATCGCTGCCACCTACATTACAGTTATTAACCCCTAATCTGCTGCCCCTAACATCGCCGCCACCTACATTACAGTTATTAACCCCTAATCTGCCGCCCCTAACATCGCCGCCAGCTACATTACAGTTATTAACCCCTAATCTGCTGCCCCTAACATCGCCGCCACCTGCATACAGTTATTAACCCCTAATCTGCTGCCCCTAACATTGCCGCTACCTACATTACAGTTATTAACCCCTAATCTGCTGCCCCTAACATTGCCGCTACCTACATTACAGTTATTAACCCCTAATCTGCTGCCCCTAACATTGCCGCTTCCTACATTACAGCTATTAACCCCTAATCTGCTGCCCCTAACATCACAGCCACCTACATATAGTTATTAACCCCTAATCTGCTGCCCCTAACATCATCGCCACCTACATACACTTATTAACCCCTAATATGCTGCCCCTAACATCACCGCCACCTACATACAGTTATTAACCCCTAATCTGCTGCCCCTAACATTGCCGCCACCTACATACAGTTATTAACCTCTAATCTGCTGCCCCTAACATTGCCGCTACCTACCTACACTTATTAACCCCTAATCTGCTGCCCCTAACATTGCCGCTACCTACATTACAGTTATTAACCCCAAATCTGCTGCCCCTAACATTGCCGCCACCTACATTACAGTTATTAACCACTAATCTGCTGCCCCCAATGTCGCCGACACTATACTTAAGTTATTGACCCCTAAACCTAACCCTAACCTTAACATAACCCTAACCCTAAGTATAACCCTAACGTAACACTAAGCCTAAGTCTAACCCTAACACCCCCTAACTTAAATATAAATAAAATAAATCTAAATAAACCTTACAATTATTAACTAAATAATTCCTATTTAAAACTTAATACAAACTTACTTGTAAAAAAAAAACCTAAGCGAGCTACAATATAACTAATAGGTTTATTTAGATTTATTTTAATTATATTTAAGTTAGGGGATGTTATGCTTAGGGTTACGTTAGAGTTATGATTAGGGGTTAATATATTTATGTAGAGTTAATGATGTGGGTCGTCAGAGGTTTTGGGGTTAATAAACTATTTTAGTATATTTTGTTGTTGGGGCTTGCGGTTTAGTGGTCAATAGGTTTATTAAAGCGGCGGTGTGGGCGGACGGCAGTTTAGGGGTTAATAATATTTAAATAGTGTTTGTGATGCGGGAGGGCTGCGGTTTAGGGGTTAATAGGTTTATTATAGTGGCGACGATGTCGGGGAGCGGTGGAATAGGGGTTAATAAATTTTAATAGTGGTGGTAGGCGCTGCTATTACATGTTTTAAAAAAGCAGGCTTGTGCGGGCGAAATGGTAGCGTTGAGCTCCATACCGCACCAAAATCAAGCGCTGCTTTGACGTGCTCAAGCATGATTTCCCCATAGACATCAATGGGGAGAGCCGGCAAAAAAAAGCCTAACGCCAGCGATCGCGGAAACAAAAGCTCCGTAAAACAGTCCCTTTGATGTCTATGGGGAAATAAAAAGTTACGTTTAAACCTAACACCCTAACATAAAAACCACGTCTAAACACCCCTAATCTGCCGCCCCTGACATCGCTGCAACCTACATACAGTTATTAACCTCTAATTTGCTGGCCCTAACATTGCCGCCACTTACATTACAGTTATTAACCCCTAATCTGCTGCCCCTAACATCGCCGCCACTTACATTACAGTTATTAACCCCTAATCTGCTGCCCCTAACATCTCTGCCACCTACATTACAGTTATTAACCCCTAATCTGCTGCCCCTAACATTGCCGCTACCTACATTACAGTTATTAACCACTAATCTGCTGCCCCTAACATCGCCGCCACCTACATTACAGCTATTAACCCCTAATCTGCCGCCCCTGACATCGCCACAACCTACATACAGTTATTAACCTCTAATCTGCTGCCCCTAACATCGCTGCCACCTACATTACAGTTATTAACCCCTAATCTGCTGCCCCTAACATCGCTGCCACCTACATTACAGTTATTAACCCCTAATCTGCTGCCCCTAACATCGCCGCCACCTACATTACAGTTATTAACCCCTAATCTGCCGCCCCTAACATCGCTGCCACCTACATTACAGTTATTAACCCCTAATCTGCCGCCCCTAACATCGCCGCCACCGACATTACAGTTATTAACCCCTAATCTGCTGTCCCTAACATCGCCGCCACCTGCATACAGTTATTAACCCCTAATCTGCTGCCCCTAACATTGCCGCTACCTACATTACAGTTATTAACCCCTAATCTGCTGCCCCTAACATTGCCGCTACCTACATTACAGTTATTAACCCCTAATCTGCTGCCCCTAACATTGCCGCTTCCTACATTACAGCTATTAACCCCTAATCAGCTGCCCCTAACATCACAGCCACCTACATATAGTTATTAACCCCTAATCTGCTGCCCCTAACATCACCGCCACCTACATACACTTATTAACCCCTAATCTGCTGCCCCTAACATCACCGCCACCTACATACAGTTATTAACCCATAATCTGCTGCCCCTAACATTGCCGCCACCTACATACAGTTATTAACCCCTAATCTGCTGCCCCTAACATTGCCGCTACCTACCTACACTTATTAACCCCTAATCTGCTGCCCCTAACATTGCCGCTACCTACATTACAGTTATTAACCCCAAATCTGCTGCCCCTAACATTGCCGCCACCTACATTACAGTTATTAACCACTAATCTGCTGCCCCTAACATCGCCGCCACCTACCTACATTTATTAACCTCTAATCTGCCGCCCCCAATATCGCCGACACTATACTTAAGTTATTAACCCCTAAACCTAACCCTAACCTTAACATAACCCTAACCCTAAGTATAACCCTAACGTAACATCAAGCCTAAGTCTAACCTTAACACCCCCTAACTTAAATATAAATAAAATAAATCTAAATAAACCTTACAATTATTAACTAAATAATTCCTATTTAAAACTTAATACAAACTTACCTGTAAAAAAAAAACCTAAGAGAGCTACAATATAACTAATAGGTTTATTTAGATATATTTTAATTATATTTAAGTTAGGGGATGTTATGCTTAGGGTTACGTTAGGGTTAGGATTAGGGGTTAATATATTTATGTAGAGTTAGTGATGTGGGTCGTCAGAGGTTTTGGGGTTAATAAACTATTTTAGTATATTTTGTTGTGGGGGCTTGCGGTTAAGTGGTTAATAGGTTTATTAAAGTGGCGGTGTGGGCGGACGGCAGATTAGGGGTTAATAATATTTAAATAGTGTTTGTGATGCGGGAGGGCTGCGGTTTAGGGGTTAATAGGTTTATTATAGTGGCGACGATGTCGGGGAGCGGTGGAATAGGGGTTAATAAATTTTAATAGTGGTGGCGATGTGCAGAGTGGTAGATTAGGGGTTAATACATTTATTATAGTGTTTGCTATGCGGGAGGGCCTCGGTTTAGGGGTTAATAGGTAGAGTAAGTGTAAGTGTACTTTTTAAAACTTTAGTTAAAAGTTTTACTGACTTTAGATGGCGGTACGGATCTTGTCAGTATAGGGTGTACCGCTCACTTTTTGGCCTCCCAGGTAAGTCCCATTGAAAAAGGACTTTTTAAAAAGTGCGGTACTGACGTTGCGTGATGGCCAAAAAGGTGTGCGGTACACCTATACCGACAAGACTTGTAATAGCAGCGTTAGGGAGAAAGCAGCGTTATGAAGCTGCTTTTTCACTTATAATGCAAAACTCGTAATCTAGCTGATAGACTCCAGTAAGATAATATTTATGTCCCTTTAATTCTGATGGCTCTCGACCCACTGCTGGCAAAGAAGGCAACATTACTGTACAACTCACTATCAGTAGAGTATTAGATAGGATCTGGCCCTGTCACTGTAAAAATCCCAACAGGTCAGTTCTTCTATTGTAATGATATAAAAACATTGTGAGACATTTAAGGCTACGTGATAAAGATCATAAGAACATGTAGCATCTACTGTGTAATATCTGAGATGTTGTATATGGTTTAGTGTTTATTGATACATTATTGTACAGAATACATAACATAATACAAGCGCAGAATCAGTGAAATATCCTGAAACTAAGTTCATATAAAAATAAAATAACACTTTTTTCTTTATATTTGTTTTAGCATTGATATTACAGCTCCCTACAAGCAAGACATATGTGTACGATTATATAATTGTGATTCAGAGCGAGCCTATTGGGAAGATTGCAGTAAACAATATGTTTTTCTATGTGAAAAAAAAGCTATAGAACTTTACTAAATTTATTGCACTTGCACTATAGCAATATGGCTACCGTGTTAATTTGAGCACATAAGTTGAAAGTAAACGCATTTGCTTGAGCACAATCAAATTTAATGCACATCTGGTTAGTGTGACTGAAGACCTTAGGACCGATTTAACAAAGTCTGGCGGACATGATACATTGCAGAGGTGGAAATTGTGAAAAAATCCTTCTGCAGAAAGAGACTGGCTGGATCTTTAAATTGAACACAGTTATGCCAAACGGGATGAACGAAGCTAACAATTATTGGGTGTTTCTATAATAAGTATAACCTAGCACTGTACCATATATTAGACTAGGTTTAAGATATATTACAGATATGAACAAATGTATCTTGGATAGTTGTAATTTCTATCAGTGATCAGATATCTGATTAAGTGATACTGGGTTCATATGGGGTGGATGTTTAAGGGTAATTCTTGAACGCCGCCTTAATGTGTTGACTAAGTACTATTTATTTACGGCTAGATTTAGAGTTCTGCGGCCAAAGGGGTGCGTTAGCTACGCGTGCTTTTTTTCCCCCGCACCTTTTAAACAACGCTGGTATTTAGAGTTCTCAGAAGGGCTGCGTTAGGCTCCAAAAAGGGAGCGTAGAGCATAATTTACCGCCACTTAAACTCTAAATACCAGCGGTGCTTACGGACGCGGCCAGCTTAAAAAACGTGCTCGTGCACGATTCCCCCATAGGAAACAATGGGGCAGTTTGAGCTGAAAAAAAACCTAACACCTGCAAAAAAGCAGCGTTCAGCTCCTAACGCAGCCCCATTGTTTCCTATGGAGAAACACTTCCTAAGTCTGCACCTAACACCCTAACATGTACCCCGAGTCTAAACACCCCTAACCATACACTTATTAACCCCTAATCTGCCGCCCCCGCTATCGCTGACCCCTGCATATTATTTTTAACCCCTAATCTGCCGCTCAGTACACCGCCGCAACCTACGTTATCCCTATGTACCCCTAATCTGCTGCCCCTAACACCGCCGACCCCTATATTATATTTATTAACCCCTAATCTGCCGCCCCCAACATCGCCGCCACCTACCTACAATTATTAACCCCTAATCTGCCGACCGGACCTCACCGCTACTATAATAAATGTATTAACCCCTAAAGCTAAGTTTTACCCTAACCCTAACAACCCCCTAAGTTAAATATAATTTTACTCTAACGAAATAAAATAATTCTTATTAAATAAATTATTCCTATTTAAAGCTAAATACTTACCTGTTAAATAAACCCTAATATAGCTACAATATAAATAATAATTATATTGTAGCTATTTTAGGATTTATATTTATTTTACAGGCAACTTTGTATTTATTTTAACCAGGTACAATAGCTATTAAATAGTTAATAACTATTTAATAGTTACCTAGTTAAAATAATTACAAAATTACCTGTAAAATAAATCCTAACCTAAGTTACAATTAAACCTAACACTACACTATCAATAAATTAATTAAATAAACTATCTACAATTATCTACAATTAAATCAACTAAACTAATTTACAAAAAAAAACAAAACACTAAATTACAAAAAAAAAACCCCACTAAATTACAAAAAATAAAAAAAGATTACAAGAATTTTAAACTAATTACACCTACTCTAAGCCCCCTAAAAAAATAACAAAGCCCCCCAAAATAAAAAAATGCCCTACCCTATTCTAAAATAAAAATTGTAAAGCTCTTTTACCTTACCAGCCCTTAAAAGGGCCTTTTGCGGGGCATGCCCCAAAGAAAACAGCTCTTTTGCATTTAAATAAACATACAATACCCCCCCCAACATTACAACCCACCACCCACATACCCCTAATCTAACCCAAACACCCCTTAAAAAACCTAACACTAAGCCCCTGAAGATCTTCCTACCTTATCTTCACCACGCCGGGTATCACCGATCCGTCCAGAAGAGGGTCCGAAGTCTTCATCCTATCCGGCATGAAGAGGTCCAGAAGAGGGTCCGAAGTCTTCATCCTATCCAGCAAGAAGAGGGCATCCGGACCGGCAAACATCTTCATCCAGGCGGCATCTTCTATCTTCTTCCATCCGGCGCGGAGCGGGACCATCTTGAAGCAGCCGACGTGGATCCATCCTCTTCTAACGACAAGATGGCGTCCCTCGAATTCCGATTGGCTGATAGGATTCTATCAGCCAATCGGAATTAAGGTAGGAAAAATCTGATTGGCTGATTGAATCAGCCAATCAGATTCAAGGTCAATCGGATTGGCTGATCCAATCAGCCAATCAGATTGAGCTTGCATTCTATTGGCTGTTCCGATCAGCCAATAGAATGCGAGCTCAAGTTGATTGGCTGATTGGATCAGCCAATCCGATTGAACTTGAATCTGATTGGCTGATTCAATCAGCCAATCAGATTTTTCCTACCTTAATTCCGATTGGCTGATAGAATCCTATCAGCTAATCGGAATTCGAGGGACGCCATCTTGGATGGCGTCCCTTAAAGGAACCTTCATTCGGACGTCGTTAGAAGAGGATGGATCCGCGTCGGCTGCTTCAAGATGATCCCGCTCCGCGCCGGATGGAAGAAGATAGAAGATGCCGCCTGGATGAAGATGTCTACCGGTCCGGATGCCCTCTTCTTGCCGGATAGGATGAAGACTTCTGACCCTCTTCTGGACCTCTTCTTGCCGGATAGGATGAAGACTTCGGACCCTCTTCTGGACGGATCGGTGATACCCGGCGTGGTGAAGATAAGGTAGGAAGATCTTCAGGGGCTTAGTGTTAGGTTTTTTAAGGGGTGTTTGGGTTAGATTAGGGGTATGTGGGTGGTGGGTTGTAATGTTGGGGGGGGGTATTGTATGTTTATTTAAATGCAAAAGAGCTGTTTTCTTTGGGGCATGCCCCGCAAAAGGCCCTTTTAAGGGCTGGTAAGGTAAAAGAGCTTTACAATTTTTATTTTAGAATAGGGTAGGGCATTTTTTTATTTTTGGGGGCTTTGTTATTTTTTTAGGGGGCTTAGAGTAGGTGTAATTAGTTTAAAATTCTTGTAATCTTTTTTATTTTTTGTAATTTAGTGGGGGTTTTTTTGTAATTTAGTGTTTGTTTGTTTTTGTAATTTAGTTTAGTTGATTTAATTGTAGATAATTGTAGATAGTTTATTTAATAATTTTATTGATAGTGTAGTGTTAGGTTTAATTGTAACTTAGGTTAGGATTTATTTTACAGGTAATTTTGTAATTATTTTAACTAGGTAACTATTAAATAGTTATTAACTATTTAATAGCTATTGTACCTGGTTAAAATAAATACAAAGTTGCCTGTAAAATAAATATAAATCCTAAAATAGCTACTATATATTTATTATTTATATTGTAGCTATATTAGGGTTTATTTAACAGGTAAGTATTTAGCTTTAAATAGGAATAATTTATTTAATAAGAATTATTTTATTTCGTTAGAATAAAATTATATTTAACTTAGGGGGGTGTTAGTGTTAGGGTTAGACTTAGCTTTAGAGGTTAATACATTTATTATAGTAGCGGTGAGGTCCGGTCGGCAGATTAGGGGTTAATAATTGTAGGTGGGTAGCGGCGACATTGGGGGGGGGGAGATTAGGGGGTAATAAATATTATGTAGGGGTCGGCGATGTTAGGGGCAGCAGATTAGGGGTACATAGGGATAATGTAGGTTGCAGCGGTGTGCGGTCGGCAGATTAGGGGTTAAAAAAATGTAATAGAGTGGCGGCGATGTGGGGGGCCTCGGTTTAGGGGTACATAGGTAGTTTATGGGTGTTAGTGTACTTTAGAGCACAGTAGTTAAGAGCTTTATGAACCGGCTTTAGCCCAGAAAGCTCTTAACTCCTGGCTTTTTTCTGCGGCTGGAGTCTTGTCTTTAGATTTCTAACACTCACTTCAGCCAAGACTCTAAATACCGGCGTTAGGAAGATCCCATTGAAAAGATAGGATACGCAATTGGCGTAGGGGGATCTGCGGTATGGAAAAGTCGTGGCTGGAAAGTGAGCGTTAGACCCTTTCCTGACTGACTCTAAATACCAGCGGGCGGTAAAAACCAGCGTTAGGACCCCCTAACGCTGGTTTGGACGGCTAACGCAGAACTCTAAATCTAGCCGTTAATTTTTAAACTACAGATATCTTAATGAAATAGAGCCATAACAACTTGATTTACAAGTAATAATGAGGCTATTATTTACGTTAACGCACTGAGGAATATTTTAACACTATCTAGTGCTGCCCATAACACAACCCATACGAAGTGTAATCATTAGTCCTATTGAATTTGTACAGCATATCATAGCTTTGTATTTGGGTATACTGAAACTATCACCCTTTTAAGAGAATGCAAATGATGTCCTAGCACATATCCTATACTGGTTCATTCATACCAACCATGCTGATTATTAGTAATATCTGCTAAATGATACCACAGTTGTGATATAGATTGGAAACCCATACTAGACCAAACTGTAAATTGCTGCACAGGGTGAACCTTCTCCTTGCCTATCGTGTAAATCAAAGTATAGATGAAGTTGTACTAACCCAGTCACACTATTAAGGTATAAATGTGTGGAAATGAGTCAAAGCGTCCATCAACTAACGTTCACTCATATAACCAAGGGCAGTTAAATGTGCTGTACTAAGTAAGATGCAACACATCCATGTATCGTTAACGGATGCTATTATGGCACCTATTAAAGGATGCAAATATAAGTGTTGAGCACTATTATGCACATAAATGAATGACTACATATAATAATTAGAGACAAGCTGTCATACACTTTAGCGTAGGTATCCACAGAGACCCGGGAGGTCACAAACATGAGTAGTATATATTCCAACACGTTAAGTATCATATGGGTGATGAACTTAAACTATGTTAATGATATCTATTTTTAAATACTGATACCTTTAAGGCATCAATTACATGATGTAAATATGGGTGAGGAACAGTATTGTGTATATAGATTAATGACTGCATAAAAAAGTAAAGTCAAGACTATATATTCTAGCAAAGGTTTCTATACTATCAGACCCGGGAGGTTATAAATCAATGGTTAACGTGTGGTAATAAGTTAGTGTGCTGGTCTCCCAATTGGCACCTATTAAGTCAGTATCTGTCCATTCGCCCTACTAAGTAAGATACTTCACATCCATACATCCTAAATAGATATCGTCACGGAGGCAACCTTATGATGCAAACACAGGTGTTGAGCATTAATGTATATTCAGACTAACGACCGCATAGAAAAAGCAAAGACTAGCTGTCACACATTTCATGAAGGCATCAATACGATTAGACCCGAGAGGTCGCTAACATAACAGTATACATTTTAATACAATTGGTCTTTATACATGGAGTAGGAACTGATATTACGCTTAGGATATCCATATTTAAACACCGATTACGAGCTATAGTTTGCAGACATAAAAATAATATTAATAACATATACGGCCCCTTAACCAATTAGAACGGTTCACAACCACACACCCTCATTGTTTGATACGTATTTGACTGTGATTGGTGAGTTAGGGGTCGGTATAATTTTGAACAATATGATTGGACTATTACAATATGGGTTGTGGTATTTTTTTTTTTTCTCTTAAATTTTTTATTGAAGTCATAAAGCTTATAAACATACACAATCTTGTCAGAGAGATATGGACATAGGCATAAATCTACATAATAGTATGAATGTCAGATAAAGTCCGTAATTCACATTCAGTCTACAACGGAAAAAAACATTTTCAAAGATATACACATGTGACTGAAAACAAACATCCTATACATTTGCTTTTTGACCTTATTTATATCCATAGTATAGTATTTCCTAAACCAGTAGAATATCACTTTGGGTCAAGAATATAAGAAATATAAAATCTGGGAAATATGACTATCTAAATAAATTGTGTCATAGAAAATAATTAAGGGTAGGAATATCAATGGCTGCTATATTACATCAAATAAGTAACTGTTAATAGGGATAAGTTCTGAGGAATCCCCGTTCCATTGTTTACTCAGTAAACTAAACCTGAGGGGGGGTGGAGCCATAATTCTAATAACTCTGAGCTCATGGAGGAAGGAATATAAGGTCTGATATTTATCTATCACATTATAAGGACATTGTGCTAGGGACTTGGGCCTTCTAATGTCTAAAAGGACTTACAGAGCTAAGGGAGACCCTCTTAAATAAAATAAGGAGATAATCACATTACGCTACAGCTGATTATAACATTCAGACTAATAGAGCAAGATAACATGCGTTCTTATCCGGAGGACACAAGCATGGCATAGGGTGATGCATAGATCCCTCAGTGCATATGTGAGACATAATAATACAGTGCTATAGAACATGGAAAGAACTGAAAAACACAGAGCCTAGAAAGAAACATCTGATAATCTAAAATAGGGGAAAAACAAATCTCCATCTAATTTCTATATTTTGGGTATTGTTGATTTAAAATATAAGCTGGGCAGCTATAATTCAGTGTAAGGGTTATTATAACAATGTGCGCTGAAATAGGTTGGGACCTTATGAATAAACTGATTAAGATTACAATTATACCCGGAACACTTTCTTCAGTAATGTGCTTGTATATATACATACAAAACTAGAGTGAAACTATAACAATCGTTATATATAGCCTAGTGTAGGATTAATAGATTTCAGACAAAGCACTAGGTCAGTCTAGACCATACTTTTCTACAGAACTAGAACTTTAGACATATATGTGTAAAGAAACAACATGTAATATAAAATATAAACTGAACAGCATTATAAAAATCATTGTGAAACATGCACAGATATATTTCTCAGCTGTAGTAACCCACAGGACTGCAACACGAGGCACTGTCTAACAGTCATCATCAGCCTTCCCCAGACCGCCAGGCTAAGCCGTACCCTGAGAGCTCAAGTTCAGATCCAGCACATAGATGAAAGAGTCTTAGGTAGGGAGACTGTTTTGCCCCGGGACATTTGGTTATTAGTTGCTGGAATGGTAATAGAGTTTGGAGACTGCGGGTCGATCCGGGCACACTGTTAATTATGTACCTGATGCTAGTAGGATCTGGGGATCGGTAACAATAGCTGTCGCAATATATACCTGGAGGTCTCCAGGCTGCAGAGCTATCAGTGAGTAAGGTCCAGCTTTGCTGCTTAAGTGAGTGTATGTCTATTTTGCTGCGATCCCATGTGGAAGTGCATACCACTGCTCTGTTTGCCTTCTTTTGTTCCCTCTGGTCTGACCCAGGATTCATTAGCTGAGGGAAGGGTTCTGTGGTGCAGCTCGAGTCCTTAGTCGCCTCAGGGACCATACGTGCCTGCAAAGGGCTAGGTAGGATTCTGCATGTCCCATACATGGCCTCAAGCTGCCTCATATGAGCATCCCATAACTTTGGATTCAATCCAGCCGAACCAGGCATTATTAATGAGTTTCGGGGCCGTGTCGTATTCAGAGACAAGCATAGCGGAGCAGCCACATGGCAGACATATACACTGTCGGGATCCTTACCTTTCACTTCTGCTAGGTTCTCTACCAGGGCGGGAGGTTTCTCTCTCTCGGCATAATCGTATGAACAGGGCTGTATTAGTGCATGTGAAGCAGCCACCTCGATCTCTCCAGTATGCACTATCTTCCGCTCTGGGTGAGTGTCCTCTCCAGTCTCAGGAAGCTCCGGTAAGGCCACCCTAGAGGTCCGGGTACTATGCATCTGAGGACACTCTAGTAGCTGGATATGTTTATCTTCTGGCTGCTTCACATCAGACTTAGGTTGGGTAGTAGTGCCTGCAGTGTCATTCTCCAACGTTTGGAGCAAGTGTAATTACAGTTCCTCTAGGCGGTCGTCTAAGATCCAGAATGCAGCAGATAATAGATCATAGTAAGGAGGCGCCATTTTAAGTGTTACGGGCAAAATTTAAAACAAATGCACTTTGTAATGCAGGAACAGTATTAACTGAAGCAGCACTTTTCACTGCTAATAACCCAGTGTCTTCTAGATCCTGGGGGGGGGACTGTGCGGCAGCCCAAGCAGTCCGGGAAGCAGATTCACAGCACAGGTTCTCTGTCATGCGGTCAGCTCCCCTCGCCGCTTAGCTGAGGAACATAGGAAAGTCTATCTTCGCAAAAAGAACTCACAGACAGCTCTGGGGTGTCTCAGGACACCTCACCTTCAAACTCAGCCTTGTCAAACCAAATTTAAATGAGAAATAGTCACTAAACGTCCAGAAAGAGTCAGGAGCTCCTCACAAACATGACCATCCGCATCAGCTGTAGGCTCCGCCCCCCCGGGTTGAGGTATTTTAAGAGGCAGCACCCGGGCCTCGGCTTGTCACTACACATTGAAAAAGGCTGATACAACAGCCATAATGCGTTTGTGTTGAATAGTGTAATCTAGTGTGCACTATTTTTTGTTTTAACTTATGCTGTCTGTTATCCCTGTCACCTGAAGCTGAGGTATGCTGTTATCAGCCAGGAAATAGGGGAATGACGAGACATAGCTTAAATTAATTTTATGGTTAAGGTATTAGATATAAGAGGTCACCACTTTACATTTTGACGAATATTATTAAAGTTTAATTTTTTATTACTCACTTAATAGGAAGGAGTGCTAATTTAAACCCCCACTTAGGTTCTTATTTACCTCTTTTTCATTCTAGTATATCATGTCCGCCAGATACCGCTGAATGCGGAACACATACGCTGTCAGGGCGAGTTGGCCCCATTCGGGGCATAAGAAATTGACCCCTTGAGTAAAGGTTAGGGATAAAATAAAGTTGAACCAAACACAAAATACATACATTAAAATAATGTTACACTCATATAAGTAAAAAAAGTGCCTTAAGTTCTGGAACCCCTAGAGTTTGAAATCCATGGATATACCGGGAGAAAAACCTTCTAACATAAAACTCCAACCAACCTTTAGCATAACAACCTTGTTCACAAGAAACAAAAAACCATAACACCCTCCACTTCCTCGAATAAAGACACAGACACAGTTCTTGGCGTTTAAAATTTTGGAAAGGTCACGGTTTTATTAATTGAAAATTATTAGAGCGACCCCATATCATCATAGTCAAAAATTTCCATAAATTTCCATATTTCAAAATCAATGCGCCAGCATTTTCACATGAACTTGGGGGCCACGTTTTCAGGGGAGGTAACACCCTCCTGTGGCATGACAGTGAAGCGCAGGGAGAACCAGCGGCAAAGCAGGACCCAATACCAGTTTGACCAAAGACCACCACTGCAGGTCAAGGTATGCCGCAGGATCCTCCCCACCCTACACTGCCGCACCTACGTGCCAGCCCCTAAATTTCACTGCATACCACAACTGAAATCCTAACAAAACAACTACTTAAAGAAACACTAGCTGAGAAAAAGCTTTGACTAAAGACCACCAGCAAATGTCAGCCGCAGTTGCACCATACCCTTAAGGGGCCACACGGCGGTCTTACAAGATATGACTAAGTAGCCAACCTCCAGCCCATAACCGCGCCATTGTCGCTCCTTGCCTCCTTTTGACCTCTCCGGATTCTGTCTCAAGATTTCTCTTAACGATTCTAGGGAGGGAGGGAAAAGAAAAAAGGTTAGTGATCCCTGCCTCACCTGCCCTTTATGCCCCTCCCCCAGCCCCCCTTTCACTACACCTTAGATTTTAGGAAAACCCACTTCCCCTTTCTCACTCAGCCGTAGTTGCACCTTACCCTTAAGGGGCCACACAGACGGTCTTACAAGATATGACTAAGTAGCCAACCTCCAGCCCATAACCGCGCCATTGTTGCTCCTTGCCTCGTTGTGACCTCTCCGGATTCTGTCTCAAGATTTCTCTTAATGATTCTAGGGAGGGAGGGAAAAGAAAAAAGGTTAGTGATCCCTGTCTCACCTGCCCTTTATCCCCCCAGTCCCCCTTTCACCACACCTTAGATATTAGGAAAACCCACTTCCCCTTTCTCACTTATGGGACCCTCCTCTTTTTTCTTCAGAGGATCCCATGCTCTGCTTCCCCCTTTATGACCCTTTATTTCCTCAGGGAGCCCTTAAAGGGACAGTCTACACCAGAATTTTTATTGTTTCAAAAGATAGATAATCCCTTTATTACCCATTCCCTAGTTTTGCATTACCAACACAGTTATATAAATACACTTTTTACCTCTGTGATTACCTTGTATCTAAGCCTCTGCAAACTGCCCCTTATTTCAGTTCTTTTGAAAGACATCCATTTTAGCCAATCAGAGCTTGCTCACTGGAACTCCACGTGCGTGAGCACAGTGTTATCTATATGATAAACGTGAACTAACACCCTCTAGTGGTGAAAAACTGTCAAAATGCCCTGAGAGAAGAGGCGGCCTTCAAGGGCTTAGAAATTAGCATATGAACCTCCTAGGTTTAGCTTTCAACTAAGAATACCAAGAGAACAAAGCAAAATTGGTGAGAAAAGTAAATTGGAAAATTGTTTAAAATTGCATTCTCTATCTGAATCATGAAAGTTTATGTTGGACTAGACTGTCCCTTTAATTTGCTCCCTTCATATGCATTCGGTCTGCTTTTGTAAGGTCTGGAGACCCTAGAGTTTGAAATCCATGGATATACCAGGAGAAAAATCTTCTAACATAAAACTCCAACCAACCTTTAGCATAACAACCTTGTTCACAAGAAACAAAAACCATAACACCCTCCACTTCCCCGAATAAAGACACAGACACAGTTCTTGGCGTTTAAAATTTTGGAAAGGTCACGGTTTTATTAAGTGAAAATTATTAGAGCGACCCCATATCATCATAGTCAAAAATTTCCATACATTTCCATATTTCAAATTCAATGTGCCAGCATTTTCACATGAACTTGGGGGCCACGTTTTCAGGGGAGGTAACACCCCCCTGTTGCATGACGGCAAAGCGCAGGGAGAACCAGCGGCATAGCAAGACCCAATACCAGTTTGACCAAAGGCCACCACTACATGTCAAGGTATGCCGCAGGATCCTCCCCACCCTACACCGCCACACCTACGTGCCAGCCCCCAAATTTCACCGCTACACAAAAAAGGGATCCTCTTTTTCTGCCACCTACAACCTACTTAGAAACTGTCAGTATATGGCCGGGTTATAATACAATATATTTAATAATTATTCTTTAAAATAAAACCCCAATAAAATGCATATATAAAACAATAAAATTAATGTAAATTCCTAAATTGTTTATATTAGTTAAAATTTATAGACACATTGAAATATATTTGTAGAAAACCAGATATAAATCAAAATTATACACGTTTAAACTGTTATAATATGCTATGCAAAGATCATAAAAATTACCTTATTCACAATTGAATTTCATTAAAATACCACACTGAGAAACCAAGGTATGGTTTGCTTAACTTCCAGACAAATATATTTAGTCAACTTTACTCACAAAATATTCTATTTAACTCTTATTAAAACACCAGGAGTTATATATATTCTTAATGTAAACAGCCAGTTTATATGCCAATCTATCTAAGCTGAAACAAATTCTTTAGTAGCAATACGGTAAATTCAAAAATATATTTATGTGGCTACAGTTATTACTACAGTTACTTGGCAAACAAAAGACAAACTTAAAACTATGCAAGAAAATGGATGCAAGCTGAAATATAAATTGCTCTTTTAAACCTTTTTACTGCAGCAATAATGAATACATTTGTTTTAAATATTACCTATATTTAGCAACCTCTTATACTTTACCAAAAATAACCAAATCGATATTCAGCTTCCAATATTTATCAACAGGTCCAATTCACCTCAGAATACAAATAAGTATTTTGCAATGTAGATAGAAAGGGTAGCCCAATTTTGCTTATAGTGACCAGGTTCCAGACAACAAATTATCAGTCCAGTTCAGCAAAAGTCAGCCAGCCCAGACTATCTCCATGCTTGGGGTTAAATCATGTGTTATAACCCCACCCCTTTTTGTTCTGTACCATCATTGGTGAATTGGTTAGGCCCTTCGGATCTCCATTGGTTCCCTGGGAATGCATGGTTGCTAGGGAAACGCATCTTTACTAACAGTCAAATCTTTTGGCTGTAATTCTCGTATCACAACACCGGGGGCAACATGACAAGCAAACAGCTTAATTTTCAATACTGTTAGCAGAAAATTACAGATTATTGTATATTTTTACTATATACACTATAATTTGATATTAATATACTGTGTGTATAATATTCATAGGACCATATAGTGTTATTTCCTCTGATCATTTTAATATCAGGCATAAGTATATTTATTAATAATCATATTACTTCTATCCCAAAATTATAGCATTTAAAATCCTGATATATATATATATTCATACAAACACAGCATGTTTTACATGTTCACGGCTAACATTCAATGGACATCTTAAATTGACTGTATTGTTAGTTATTTATTAACTCAGCATATGTATCCCAATTTGTCCTTTAGATGTCTGAAATAAAAGAAATAATGTTGGTAAAAGGTTCATTTTAAATCCTTAAACATTCTATGATTCCAAAATATATAGGTTAAGACATGTTCATAATTAATATGTTGTCTGAATATATATATATATATATATATATATATATATATATATATATATATATATTCATTTGAGTATCTTAACTACATGAAGATTATATAGATCATTTCTTTTGCAAGATTTTTTTTTATTTTTTTATTTTCTTTATGTCACACAGAGACTTGAAATGCTAATTTGTCTGGGATGTACACATGGGAAACTCCGCAGGGGACAATTCACACTTATGTGACACAAGCCATTTCTTCAGCAAAAAATGGTTTTCCCTGTCTAATTAAGTATCAAAAGAAATCCAGCCATTTCTCTGACATTGTATCTGTATATCACTGCATGGGGTCATCTATCTGATAATCTTGTTCTCATATGTCCTGTTAATCAGAAAAAGAAATCTTCACGTTTGATCCAAGATTTACAATATACAAAATATAGATGGCCAAATGTTTTAGAGCCAGAAGAAAGGGTCAGTGACAATCTGATAGGGATTTTAGCTTCACACCTTAGCAGGGAGTGTTTCTTTTGAAGTGACCTTTCTAAGATTACTTTGAAAACCCTTATTTTGAGGAATGGGACACAGGCCTATGATTCATCCTGTGTAATCAAAAGAAGTGTGGGCTAAATTACACACTGTGACATTTTGGAGTTTTACCAATGAAATTAATTATTTGGTGTACACAGCAATATTATTAATACTCAGATACCTTGACAAAACCGTAACCTTGCTTTACCTCCTAGTTCTTACAACTACCAGGCCTTTTAGGATGTCTCTGATGTCTGCCAAGAACTGGTCGTTTCCTTGATTGGTCAGGTGTTCCCTGTCCATTCTGTACAGCCCCTTCCTCTTTGCTGTGATCAATGGCTGCTCTAAGACTACCCCCCTATCTTCAATGCCTCTTTTCTAGCTGCCTGATTTAGCCTTTTTCTGCACCTTTAGCCTGTCCTCTGCTGCTCTACCCCCTTCCAATGTAATCTTGAGATAATATTGGACCAGACTACTTTTACACTGGGCCAGGCCGCACTCAACCATTGGAAAAAATTAATCACTTTTTCTTGTATTTCCCCTAATGGCCTGTCCTCTATATCATTGCCCCTGAGGTGTATTATTAACACATCAGGGACTCCCCATCTCAATCTAGCCTCCTGGATTGTGCTTACTAATTCTCTCCACTTCATCCCTCTTAAACTAGCTTCCCTAGCCTTAAAACCTAAATGATTTGTGATGGCCAAAGACTTGGCTCTTGCACATGCCCAGTAAATGTACGAGTGACCGACTAGCCATACCCTTA
Source organism: Bombina bombina (assembly GCF_027579735.1). Taxonomy (NCBI): domain Eukaryota; kingdom Metazoa; phylum Chordata; class Amphibia; order Anura; family Bombinatoridae; genus Bombina; species Bombina bombina. The sequence goes on along the minus strand of NC_069507.1, from coordinate 259,004,103 downwards.
ACGCTCTATCTGAAAAATAACCAGAAACATATGAACTGTTAAAACAAGCTTCACACTCAATGAAACAAAATTGAACCTTTTATTTTTTTTTTTATTATTTTTTTTTTTTATTCTAATATAACTCTTGTAGGCCGCAGATTTCCACCTCCCTAAATTTTTAATTTGCTCCACCAAGCACCCTTTTCCCGCAGCGCCAGTAGCAGCATCTATCCTAAATGAATGTGGTGCGAAGTAACCCTGCTTCCATCCTAACCCGCCTATAACCTTTTCCATCACTCTTCTAAACTGATACCTAGTTACATTGCTACCATCCTGATGTCTCAGAAACATGTCCCCATCCTGTTTTGACAATATCCGCATATCTCTTAGTGCTTGCCACTGGGCGTGCTAAACCTCCTCCTGCTTTTGCAGATACCCATGTCCCCTTACCTTCCTTATCTGTTTTTGACCGTCCTACCAAAATCAAAACTGCTTGCTCCCCAAGTCACAAGTGATCCCTCTTTAGTCTTGTTGCGCTATTTATTTTACTGCTGGCTACTAACTCGCCTATTCTAAGCGCCCTGTGAAATGCCAACAAAAATGCCCCCTGAATATAACTGCTTCGCTTTTGCTGCTACAAACTGTACTTAACTCCGCCATCATTTTTTCCAGCCTCTCTTCTGTTATTGGTTCCCTTTTACCTGCGGCTTTTTCCTGCCCTGCTGCCCAGGCTCTTATTATTTTTTGCACTATGAACCTTTTTGTTAATTTTTTTTATCCCATATAGTTGGGAAAAAATGATATCCCGGCTATTGCTGTTCCTAACTGTCTTTTTTTCGTTCCCCTTTCTTTTAAGCTCCAGAGCCATCTTAAAAACTTATTCTCATCTCCTTCCACACCTTCTACCCTGAACTGCTGCCATAGCTACCAGGGGCCACAGATTTTCTGACCAGCGCATCGATGCCTGCTATGCATTCCCATTCTGCCAAAGAAACATAGGGCAGATCTCACCTACTGGTTTTGCCATTGGTGCTAGTGTTCTAAAAACATCCCATTTAAAACACAATAATGCATCTGTGATGACGTTCCTCACCCCAGGTATATGTCTAGTTTTAAATTGAATGTTGTATTCTAAACATTGCAAAACCAAACAACGAAGGTATTGTACCACTGGCATTGATGTCGCTGTCAAAGAATTCAGGGAATCAACTACTCCTTTGTTATCTGACCAAAAAATAATTATTTTGTCCACTAGCCTACTACCCCATAAAGCCACACCCTCCACTATGGGAAATAATTCAAGCAACACTAGATTTTTTACCCAGCCATTTTCTTTCCATTCCCCAGGCCACTCGCCTGCACACCAGTCCCCCTGCAAAAATGCCACAAAACCACAACCGCCTGCAGCATCTGTAAAAAACTCCGCTAGAATTTCCTTCTCCCAAATCCTCACCCCATTAAACTGGATGAAGAATGAATCCCACACTTTGAGATCTTCCCTCAGTTCTTTGGTTATTCTGATTTTATGTTCTGTCCTCTTTATTCCACAGGTACTCAACTCCAATCTTCTCTTAAATACTCTGCCCACTGGTATAACCTCACGCAAAGTTAAAAATTCCTAGGACTTTCTGCATTTCCCTGAGCGATATTTTTCTCCTCCCTACAATTTCCCTTATCAGATCCCTGGCCTTTTTCCCCTTCTCCTCTGGTAACTCGCATTGGCCCTTCACGGAATCTATGACTATACCTAGAAAGACTAGCCTGGTACAAGGCACCTCTGTCTTCTCCTTAGCTACCGGTTCTCCCAAAAATTTCCAACATTCCCAACAAATTCACCTTTAACCTTTCGCAATCGTTAGCTCCCGCTAAGCCTTTCAACAAAAAAATAATCTAAATAGTGAACAACATTGTCCATACCAGACTTCTTAACGCTTAACCAATGCAAAAAAGAACTAAACGAAATCGAACACCCCATGGGTAAAATTTTATCAACTAAGGGCAACAAACGAAATGCTGACTCTTTGTCAATTTTTGATAACAAAGCTCCCTTATCCAAAGCCCGCACCATATGCACTGCCCTGTCAAAAGACTGGTATTCAACCAATGAATCATTTTTAGCTATTGCATCATTTACTGACCCTCCCCTGGGGTAAGATAGTTGTTGAATCATCCTGTACTTGCTCTACTCCTTCTTTGGGACTATGCCTAAGGGAGACACTACTAAATCCTCAATCGTTTTTTCTTTAAATGGGCCTGCCATCCTCCCTAATTTTTCCTCCTTGTCCAATTTCTCTTGCAGCACCTCTGGGAACTCTATGGCTGACTTTACATTTCTCGCCTTACCTGCCCCTTTCACATCAAATTGAACTGGTACCATAAAACCCTCAGACAAACCATGCTCTAGAAATTTTCTATCCTCTATGTTCTCATATGCCTGTAGTTCCTGTAACAACCTATCTATTTTCAGCGGTGTTTTGGCCAACCCCCAATCCAACTCAACTGCTGGTATTACCCTGCCCTCGAACGGAATACCTGGGCCCATTCACATTGCCCCTTTTACAATCCACACCAGGGTGACTTCCATTATAATATCTACACACATGCCTATATTTACAGGAATTCCCTCTATCACACCTCTTATCATAATTTTCTGCCATAGCATGGTGTTCATCAGCTTATATCTCCTATGCAACCCCTCCTCCTAGTGACATCATGCATATTAATTAATCAATCCAGGAGAAGCATGACCATCTGAATCTGTAAACCTGGCTTACTCCCCCACTCCTTATCTAGCTTACATAGCTTCTAAACAATGCCGTAGCTTAAAAAAACAAACCACCCCTTACTTCCCTTTGCTAACAAACGGCTAGATTACGAGTTTTGCGGTAAGAGGGGTGCGGTGTTAACTTGCACGTTATTGTCACCACTCACTTCCCTGCAGCGCTGGTTTTACAGGTTTTCATAAAACCAGCATTATTAGGCAAGAAGTGAGCGTAGAGCAAAATTGAGCTCCATAACGCACTCCAATACCAGCGCTGCTGAAAGCCACGGTGAACTGGTTTTACGTGCTCGTGCATGATTTCCCCATAGACATCAATGGGGAGAGCCGGCTGAAAAAAAGCCTAACGCCTGCAAAAAAGCAGCGTAAAGCTCTGTAACGCAGCCCCATTGATTCCTATGGGGAAACAAAATGTATGTTTACACCTAACACCCTAACATGAACCCGAGTCTAAATACCCCTAATCTTACACTTATTAACCCCTAATCTGCCACCCCCGACATCGCCGACACCTACATTATATTTATTAACCCCTAATCTGCCGCCCCCGACATCGCCGATACCTACATTATATTTATTAACCTCTAATCTCCCGCCCCCAATGTCGCCGCATCCTACCTACACTTATTAACCCCAAATTTGCTGTTCCAACATCGCCGACACCTACATTATATTTATTAACCCCTAATCTCCCGCACCCAATGTCGCCGCATCCTACCTACACTTTTTAACCCCTAATCTGCTGCCCCCAATGTCGCCGCCATTATTTTAAACATATTAACCCCTAAACCGCCGTACTCCCACATCGCAAACACTAGTTAAATATTATTAACCCCTAATCTGCTGCCCCTAACATCGCCGCCACCTACCTACATTTATTAACCCCTAATCTGCCGCCCCCAACGACGACGCAACTATACTAAATCTATTAACCCCTAAACCTAAGTCTTACCCTAACCCTAACACCCCCAAACTTAAATATAATTCAAATAAATCTAAATAAAAATTCCTATGATTAACTAAATAATTCCTATTTAAAACTGATTACTTACCTATAAAATAAACCCTAAGCTAGCTACAATATAACTAATAGTTACATTGTAGCTAGCTTAGGGTTTATTTTTATTTTACAGGCAAGTTTGTATTTATTTTAACTAGGTAGAATAGTTACTAAATAGTTATTAACTATTTACTAACTACCTAGCTAAAATAAATACAAATTTACCTGTAAAATAAAACCTAACCTGAGTTACACTAACACCTAATATTACACAACAATTAAATAAATTACATAAATTAAATACAATTGCCTAAATTACAAAAAAAAAACCCACTAAATTACACAAAATAAAAAATAAATTATCAGATATTTAAACTAATTACACCTAAACTAATAGCCCTATCAAAATAAAAAAGCCCCCCCAAAATAAAAAAAACATAGCCTAAACTAAACTACCAATAGCCCTTAAAAGGACCTTTTGTGGGGCATTGCCCCAAAGAAATCAGCTCTTTTACCTGTAAAAAAATACAAACAACCCCCCCAACAGTAAAACCCACCACCCACACAACCAACCCCCCAAATAAAATCCTAACTAAAAAAACCTAAGCTCCCCATTGCCCTGAAAAGGGCATTTGGATGGGCATTGCCCTTAAAAGGGCATTTAGCTTTTTTTCTGCCCAAACCCAAACCTAAAAATAAAACCCACCCAATAAACCCTTAAAAAAACCTAACACTAACCCCCGAAGATCCACTTACAGTTTTGAAGACCGGACATCCATCCTCAACGAAGTCGGGAAAAGTCTTCATGCAAACGGCAAGAAGTCTTCAACGAAGCATGGAGAAGTCTTCATCCAAGCCGGCAGAAGTGGTCCTCCAGACAGGCAGAAGTCTTCATCCAGACGGCATCTTCTATCTTCATCCATCCGGAGCGGAGCAGGTCCATCTTCAAGACATCTGGCTCGGAGCATCCTCTTCAATCGAAGTCATCTTCCCGAATGAAGGTTCCTTTAAATGACGTCATCTAAGATGGCGTCCCTTTAATTCCAATTGGCTGATAGAATTCTATCAACCAATTGGAATTAAAGGTAAAAAAATCCTATTGGCTGATGCAATCAGCCAATAGGATTGAGCGTCAATCCTATTGGCTGATCCAATCATCCAATAGAATTGAGCTCACATTCTATTGGCTGTTCTAATCAGCCAATAGAATGCAAGCTCAATCCTATTGGCTGATTGGATCAGCCAATAGCAATCAGCCAATAGAATTTTTTCACCTTTAATTCCGATTGGCTGATAGAATTCTAACAGCCAATCGGAATTAAAGGGACGCCATCTTGGATGACGTCATTTAAAGGAACCTTCATTGGGGAAGAAGACTTCGATTGAAGAGGATGCTCCGCGCCGGATGTCTTGAAGATGGACCCGCTCCGCTCCGGATGGATGAAGATAGGAGATGCTGTTTGGATGAAGACTTCTGCCCGTCTGGAGGACCACTTCTGCCGGCTTGGATGAAGACTTCTCCCGGCTTCATTAAGGACTTCTTGCTGTTTGGATGAAGAATTCTCCAGGCTTCGTTGAGGATGGATGTCCGGTCTTCAAAACTGTAAGTGGATCTTTGGGGGTTAGTGTTAGGTTTTTTAAGGGTTTATTTGGTGGGTTTTATTTTTAGGTTAGGGTTTGGGCAGAAAAAAAGCTAAATGCCCTCTTAAGGGCAATGCCCATCCAAATGCCCTTTTCAGGGCAATGGGGAGCTTAGGTTTTTTAGTTAGGATTTTATTTGGGGAGTTGGTTGTGTCGGTGGTGGGTTTTACTGATGGAGGGGTTGTTTGTATTTTTTTTTACAGGTAAAAGAGCTGATTTCTTTAGGGCAATGCCCGCAAAAGGCCCTTTTAATTGCTATTGGTAGTTTAGTTTAGGCTAGGGTTTTTTATTTTAGGTGGGCTTTTTTATTTTGATAGGACTATTGGATTAGGTGTAATTAGTTTAAATATCTGATAATTTATTTTTTATTTTGTGTAATTTAGTGGGGTTTTTTGTGATTTAGGTAATTGTATTTAATTTATGTAATTTATTTAATTGTTGTGCAATGTTAGGTGTTAGTGTAACTCAGATTAGGTTTTATTTTACAGGTAAATTTGTATTTATTTTAGTTAGGTAGTTAGTAAATAGTTAATAACTATTTAGTAACTATTCTACCAAGTTAAAATAAATACAAACTTGCCTGTAAAATAAAAATAAACCCAAAGCTAGCTACAATATAACTATTAGTTATATTGTAGCTAGCTTAGGGTTTATTTTATAGGTAAGTATTTAGTTTTAAATAGGAATTATTTAGTTAATGATAGGAATTTTTATTTAGATTTATTTGAATTATATTTAAGTTAGGGGGTGTTAGGATTAGGGTTAGACTTAGGTTTAGGGGTTAGTAAATTTAGTATAGTGGCGGCGACATTGGGGGCGGCAGATTAGGGGTTAATAACTGTAATGTAGGTGGCAGTGATGTGAGGGGTGGCAGATTAGGGGTTAATAATATTTAACTAGTGTTTGCGATATGGGAGTGCGGCGGTTTAAGGGTTAATATGTTTATTATAGTGGCGGCAATGTCCGGAGTGGCAGATTAGGGGCCTTAACGCTGCTTTTTCACTCATACCACAAAACTCGTAATCTAGCCGAAAGTAAATTCCTTAAGCTGTTCCCTTGGTATTCTGTCAGTACACTGTACTAAGGAATTTAAACTTTTTTCCATTCCCTGTAATCCCATTAATGTATAACCTTCCCTTCTCCCGACTTATTTTCTTTAATTAATAATAATAAAGACTGACACAAAAGTTTGGCGTTCTCTCCCCTCCATTAGATATTTTGTTCAAAAGAATATCTCAGCGGTGTATTCAATAAATATTAGTACAGTTTAGGAGTGCCCTCCTAATGAGATTATTTATGGATTATAAATATTAATAATAAATAACAATAATAACATTTTCGTCAGCAATACCTCCAATTCATATAGTAGAATATTTACAGTGCACCCCAGAAAAATGTTATATAATCTCAGTAGTGCACTCCAAAATAATACTATTGAGATATTTAGTAATTAATGACAATAAGATTATTATCAAATATTAATATTTAATACCAAATTAAAATATTTCCTAATTTCTGAACAGGTTATTTTTTATAAACACAGTGATTATATTTATGCAGTAAATAGAATATTGATTATGACCAGATATATATTAATTGATTATTACCATATTAAAATTATAATATAAAGCAAGGTATAGAAATATTTAGATTAATTAATATTCAATTAAATTGTCTGTATCCTGGATATGGTCACAATATTATTAGGAATTAACTTAAAATCAAAATGTATTAACTATCAAATATCACAATTTAATGTTACTAGATAAAACAAATTATAATTAGCCAGTAACAATAACCAATTCGGCATATGGCTTATTTAACAATGTTTAGCTAGCAAATATCAAAACCTAATAGCATTTCCTGGAGGTATAATATAGCTATCTAACCAAAATAGTCTTATATGACTTAAATAATCAATCAGAGCAATGTATACCTTACTAACAATTCAATATATCAGCCAGTACAGCATTAGTAAGTCTGATCTAGCCACAATAGAATTTCTAAAACATTTTCCAGTAACTAAAAAATAAATTATGAGTATAAAATACAAAATCCTTTTCTACAGAGATACATTTGCTAATGCTAGTATAATTATTATATATGATACACTAATATATTTAATATTAATATATAGACATAAAATACACTTTTAAATCACAGCTTCAGCTATGCTACTGCTATAAAGAAAGCTTTTGTAATACCTATTTATACGTTACCAGCTAGCAATTTAGCAATGATTGAGACTTCAGCATCCAAAGTTCTTTCACAATTTCTTAGCAATTACCCTGTTCCTTGGAGCCATTTCTGCAACAAAGAAAAACTGCTCTGCTCTAAAACAATGAAAAAAGGTTAGTGATCCCTGCTTCCTGTCTCACCTGCCCTTTAGGCCTCCCCCCCCAGACCTCTTTCACCACACCTTAGATTTTAGGAAAACCCACTTCCCCTTTTTAACTCATGGGACCCTCCTCTTTTTTCTTCAGAGGATCCCATGCTCACCTTCCCCCTTTATGACCCTTTCTTTTTTTTTAATTTTATTTAGATTTATTTTAATTATATTTCAATTAGGGGGTGTTAGGGTTAGGGTTAGACTTAGGTTTAGGGGTTAATACATTAAATATATTGGCGACGATGTTGGGGGCAGCAGATTAGGGGTTAATAAGTGTAGGTAGGTTGCAGCGACATTGGGGGAGGCAGATTAGGGGTTAATAAATATAATGTAGGGGGCGGCGATGTTGGGGGCAGCAGATTAGGAGTTAATAAGTGTAAGATTAGGGGTGTTTAGACTCAGGGTTCATGTTACGGTGTTAGGTGTAAACATAAAATGTGTTTCCCCATAGGAATCAATGTGGCTGCGTTACTGAGTTTAACGTTGCTTTTTGGCAGGTGTTAGACTTTTTCTCAGCCGGCTCTCCCCATTGATGTCTATGGGGAAATCGTGAACGAGCACGTACGACCAGTTCACCGCTGACTTAAAGGGACACTGTACTCAAAAAATTTCTTTCGTGATTCACATAGAGCATGCATTTTTAAGCAACTTTCTAATTTACTCCTATTATCAAATTTTCTTAATTCTCTTGGTATGTTTATTTGAAAAGCAAGAATGTAAGTTTAGATGCCGGCCCATTTTTGGTGAACAACCTGGGTTGTCCTTGCTGATTGGTCAGCACCAATAAACAAGTGCTGTCCATGGTACTGAAGCAAACATTTGCTGGCTCCTTAGCTGAGATGCCTTCTTTTTCAAATAAAGATAGCAAGAGAACAAATTAAAATTGATAATAGAAGTAAATTAGAAAGTTGCTTAAAATTGCATGCTCTATCTGAATCATGAAAGAAAAAATTTGGGTTCAGTGTCCCTTTAAGCAGCACTGGTATTGGTGTGTGGTAAGGAGCAAAATTTTGCTCTACTCTCACTTCTTGCCTTTTAACGCCGGGTTTGTAAAAACCTGTAATACCAGCACTGCATGTAAGTGAGCAGTGAGAGAAAACTGCTCGTTAGCACCGCATAGCTCCTAACGCAAAACTCGTAATCTGGCCGTAAGTATTTTTACTTTCACACTTTAAATCTATCAAAATTGGGATACTGTTTGCAGTACTAATCATTGCAAACATTATCTAAATAATGGCTAGATTACGAGTTTTGCGGTGTGGTTGAAAAAGCAGCATTAAAGGGACAGTAAACCTTAAAAATAATGTTATATAATTCTGCACATAGTGCAGAATTATATAACATTATTTAAGTGCTATAGTTATAAATGCCTTTTTTATCTTTTAATATGTTAAAAATATGGAGCTTTTACAGACCCGCTCTCTGCTCTCTGCTGAGTGGGTCTGTTATATTTAGTCAGCGCATCAGGCCAGCTGTATAGTCACAGCCCGGCCCGACCGCGCCATAGCACTAAGTGCAGCTCGCTCCTGTGCGGTCGGGCCAGGCTGTGACTATACAGCTGGTCCGATGCGCTGACTAAATATAACAGACCCGCTCAGCAGAGAGCAGAGAGTGGGTCTGTAAAAGCGCCATATTTTTAACATATTAAAAGGTAAAAAAGGCATTTATAGCTATAGCACTTAAATAATGTTATATAATTCTGCACTATGTGCAGAATTATATAACATTATTTTTAAGGTTTACTGTCCCTTTAAGGCTCATAAAGCTGCTTTTTTACTACCGCTGGTATTACGAGTCTTGCAGGTTTAGCTGCACCGCACACTTTTTTGACCGTAACGCAAAGTAATTACCGCAGCTTTCAAAAAGTCCTTTTTCAATGGGACTTCCATAGCGCCGGTATTACGAGTCTGCCTGGGAGGACAAAAAGTGACCAGTACAGCCAATACCGTCAAGATCCATAATGTAAACTGAAAGTCAGTAGTTATGGGTTTTACGCTACAAAGCTGTAACATAAAACTCATAACTAAAGTGCTACAAAGTACACTAACACCCATAAACTACTTATTAACCCCTAAACCGAGGCCCTCCCGCATCGCAAACACTAAAATAAAATTATTAACCCCTAATCTGCCGCTCCGGACATAGCCACCACTAGAATAAACATATTAACCCCTAAACTGCTGCCCTCCCACATCACAAACACTAGTTAAATATTATTAACCCCTAATCTGCTGCCCCTAACATCGCTGCCACCTACCTACATTTATAAACCCCTAATCTGCCGCCCCCAACGTCAATGCCACTATACTAAATTTATTAACCCCTAAATCTAAGTCTTACCCTAACCCTAACACCCCCTAACTTAAATATAATTCAAATAAATCTAAATAAAACTTATTATCATTTCCTAAATTATTCCTATTTAAGACTAAATACTTACCTGTAAAATAAACCCTAAGCTAGCTACAATATAAATAATAGTTATGTTGTAGCTAGCTTAGGGTTTATTTTATTTCACAGGTAAGTTTGTATTTATTTTAACTAGGTACAATAGTTACTAAATAGTTATTAACTATTTACTAGCTACCTAGCTAAAATAAATACAAAGTTACCTGTAAAATAAAACCTAACCTGAGTTACACTAACACCTAACATTACACTAAAATTAAATACATTAAATACAATTACCTAAATTACAAAAAAAAAACAAAAAAAAAAAAACACTAAATTACACAAAATAAAAAAATAAATTATCAGATATTTAAACTAATTACACCTAATCTAATAGTCCTATCAAAATAAAAAGCCCCCCCCCCCCAAATAAAAAAAACCCTAGCCTAAACTAAACTACCAATAGCCCTTAAAAGGGCCTTTTGCGGTGCATTGCCCCAAATAAATCAGCTCTTTTACCTGTAAAAAAAATACAAACAACCCCCCAACAGTAAAACCCACCACCCACACAATCAACCCTCCAAATAAAATCCTAACTAAAAAAACTAAGCTCCCCATTGCCCTAAAAAGGGCATTTGGATGGGCATTGCTCTTAAAAGGGCATTTAGCTCTTTTTCAAGTGCCCAAACCCTAATCTAAAAATAAAACCCACCCAATAAACCCTTAAAAAACCTAACACTAACCCCCGAATAATTTACAGTTTTGAAGACCGGCAGGGTCCAAGAATGAAATGACGCCTCCCCCCCCCACAGCCCCCCCCCCCACAGTGGCGGATCTAATGCTCAAAGAGCCCTAGTGCAAGAATATTTTTTAGCGCCCCCCCCAACACATTCTGCGTTTATATAAAAGCATATGACTAGCTTTGGGATGTGCATTGAAAATATGGTTTACAGCAAATATATATATATATATATATATATATATATATATATATATATATATATATATATATTTTTTTTTATATATCTCAATATATATCAGCCAAGTGAATGATACACTGGGAAGTCATACAGGATTTTTAAAAATACATTTTCCCCTAAAGCATAGCATATCTGAGCTTTTGCTATTCTGTAAAGCGTCTAATGTGCATGGTAAGAACATGTCTCTAAATCCTTCTGAGGATTACATTCACAATATAGATTGGGTGGCTATGCAGTGTGTTGCAGGTGTCTGGGAATTATGTGGTTAAAAGGAGAAACAAATTTCCAAACCAGACACCTAATAGCAGTGACGTGCGGTGAGGTCAGAGGCTGGTGAGGCAAGTACCCCCAACAGGGCAGGTTTTCATTATAGCTGAACCAGTGCATAGGTGACATAATCAGCTGATGGGTGAGAGCAAGTTAGCAACCATGTTGTTACTAATCAGCTGATTACTTCACTATGCACCGGTTCAGCTATAATGAAAACCTGGCCTGTTGGGGGTACATGGGGACTGTGGTTGAGAGACACTGCACTAAAGCACCCGCCCATCTGCAATGATGATTACCAGCAGATAAAAGCATGTAGTAAACATAATGCATATATCTCAAATACATCTACACAAACATTCAAACACACACACTGCACTGCATACACATGTACACAAACTCACACACACACACTGCAGAAGGTGTTAACTTTCAGATTAATAATAATACATCATCTAGGAAAACAAAAGGAGCTCCATGGTGTACAGCCATACATTTTTTTTTTTGTTTTATTACAAAAAGAAACTAAAATGTAAAAATAAATGTCTTTAAAATTAAAGAAAACATAACAAAATTAACATATTTTAAATCATATTTTCTCTTAGTTGTGCATGTTTTAAAGAAAAGCTTAAAAACAAAATGTCATTGAAAAATATGATTTTATATATATATATATATATATATATATATATGTGTGTGTGTGTGATAATCAGTTTTAGTAATTTCACAGTGGTTTGTACACTGTATGTGTGTCTGTGCCTTTTAGATAATCACAGCAAAAAAAGTATATAAACATGAATGTTGTAATGGAACATTTTCTCTCTATGGTTGAAATCACTATTAGTAAAGTATAGCCTTAACATACTTTGGAGCCTGTTTTTACTGCCACCTTGGAAAAGATTAACCAGCATACAGTGAAATATGACTTTCATAATACACCTTACATACTGTTTTTAGTGGAAGTGGGTTCAATTTTTGTGCATTTTAAAGTTAAAACTTCAGTATGTTGTTTAGCCTGCTGCTCTGTGAAACCTGTGTGTGCTGGAATCACTAGGCAGCTTTAGTGAAGAGGGGAAAGCAGTGAGAGAGCAGAGACTCAGCAGAAAAAAGAAAACTGAGTGAAACTATCAGTCTAATCCTTTCACTGTTTCCTTTTCCTCTGCAAATCTCTGCTGTTCTCAGTCACTACTCATTACTTTTCCCTCTGCACTCAGTACTGAGGTTGCAAAGCTGCCTAGTGCTTCCCAGCACAGAGTATTTATAATAAGCAGAGTAACCTGGAGCATGGAAGTCACTGTCTGATGAGATGCACACACAGCCACATCTAGCACAGAGTATTTACAATAAGCAGAGTAACCTGGAGCAAGGAAGTCACTGTCTGATGAGATGCACACACAGCCACATCTAGCACAGAGTATTTACAATAAGCAGAGTAACCTGGAGCAAGGAAGTCACTGTCTGATGAGATGCACACACAGCCACATCTAGCACAGAGTATTTATAAGCAGAGTAACCTGGAGCAAGGAAGTCACTGCCTGATGAGATGCACACACAGCCACAGCTAGCACAGAGTATTTACAATAAGCAGAGTAACCTGGAGCATGGAAGTCACTGTCTGATGAGATGCACACACAGCCACATCTAGCACAGAGTATTTACAATAAGCAGAGTAACCTGGAGCAAGGAAGTCACTGTCTGATGAGATGCACACACAGCCACATCTAGCACAGAGTATTTACAATAAGCAGAGTAACCTGGAGCAAGGAAGTCACTGCCTGATGAGATGCACACACAGCCACATCTAGCACAGAGTATTTACAATAAGCAGAGTAACCTGGAGCATGGAAGTCACTGCCTGATGAGATGCACACAGAGCCACATCTAGCACAGAGTATTTACAATAAGCAGAGTAACCTGGAGCAAGGAAGTCACTGCCTGATGAGATGCACACACAGCCACATCTAGCACAGAGTATTTACAATAAGCTGAGTAACCTGGAGCATGGAAGTCACTGATGAGATGCACACACAGCCACATCTAGCACAGAGTATTTACAATAAGCAGAGTAACCTGGAGCATGGAAGTCAATGCCTGATGAGATGCACACACAGCCACATCTAGCACAGAGTATTTACAATAAGCAGAGTAACCTGGAGCAAGTAAGTCACTGTCTGATGAGATGCACACACAGCCACAGCTAGCACAGAGTATTTACAATAAGCAGAGTAACCTGGAGCATGGAAGTCACTGTCTGATGAGATGCACACACAGCCACATCTAGCACAGAGTATTTACAATAAGCAGAGTAACCTGGAGCATGGAAGTCACTGTCTGATGAGATGCACACACAGCCACAGCTAGTACAGAGTATTTACAATAAGCAGAGTAACCTGGAGCATGGAAGTCACTGCCTGATGAGATGCACACACAGCCACAGCTAGCACAGAGTATTTACAATAAGCAGAGTAACCTGGAGCATGGAAGTCACTGTCTGATGAGATGCACACACAGCCACAGCTAGCACAGAGTATTTACAATAAGCAGAGTAACCTGGAGCAAGGAAGTCACTGCCTGATGAGATGCACACACAGCCACAGCTAGCACAGAGTATTTACAATAAGCTGAGTAACCTGGAGCATGGAAGTCACTGTCTGATGAGATGCACACACAGCCACATCTAGCACAGAGTATTTACAATAAGCAGAGTAACCTGGAGCATGGAAGTCACTGTCTGATGAGATGCACACACAGCCACAGCTAGCACAGAGTATTTATAAGCAGAGTAACCTGGAGCAAGGAAGTCACTGCCTGATGAGATGCACACACAGCCACAGCTAGCACAGAGTATTTACAATAAGCTGAGTAACCTGGAGCATGGAAGTCACTGTCTGATGAGATGCACACACAGCCACATCTAGCACAGAGTATTTACAATAAGCAGAGTAACCTGGAGCATGGAAGTCACTGTCTGATGAGATGCACACACAGCCACAGCTAGCACAGAGTATTTATAAGCAGAGTAACCTGGAGCAAGGAAGTCACTGCCTGATGAGATGCACACACAGCCACAGCTAGCACAGAGTATTTACAATAAGCAGAGTAACCTGGAGCAAGGAAGTCACTGTCTGATGAAATGCACACACAGCCACATCTAGCACAGAGTATTTATAAGCAGAGTAACCTGGAGCAAGGAAGTCACTGCCTGATGAGATGCACACACAGCCACAGCTAGCACAGAATATTTACAATAAGCAGAGTAACCTGGAGCAAGGAAGTCACTGTCTGAGTGATGAGATGCACACACAGCCACATCTAGCACAGAATATTTACAATAAGCAGAGTAACCTGGAGCATGGAAGTCACTGATGAGATGCACACACAGCCACATCTAGCACAGAGTATTTACAATAAGCAGAGTAACCTGGAGGAAGGAAGTCACAGCCTGATGAGATGCCGATGCACACACATTCCACAGCTACAAGGAAGACCTCAATAGGTTAAAGGTCAGCCAATCGAAAGAGCAGGGAAAGCTAGAGAGGGGAACTGAAACTAGACTGCCAGCTCATGTTACAAGCCCTAACAGCTGAGCAGTAACAAAGTGATTACACCTGCAGCTTGTGCAGCAGAAAAAAACAGCTAATCGTCTGCCTAGAAAGTTAACACATAGAAAAAACACATGGTCCAACTCCTCAGTGAAAGTCCTCACTCTATTACCCGGTAGTACCATAACTACTACTAGTACTCACTCAGTGTAAATAAGACAAGAGTCCAGTGACAGTCAGCTCATGACACAGACAGTTGCCAGATACTCCTGGTTGTTGTAAAGTTTCTGCTTTTTCAGTAAATAAATATGCTTCCTAGGCTTAAAACTTCATCTCTTTTTCTAGCACGTATTTTTTTTAACACACTCTGCCTTCACTGAGTGCATATCCATACTTTGCTGACTGCAGTGCACTGCCCTTACACATTCTGCTGTTGTAGAATAGTACTTACACTGACTGTACACATGCTGCTGTAGGCCGGCACACAAACAGGGGAAAAAAATACTTTACTTACCTTAACATCATCCAGGGCAGGGGTCCATCTCAGCACTGTCAGCACTCAGCTCTTCTGTCTTCTCTGGTCTTCTCTCTTCTTGATTCCTGCCAGTTCTACTGGAACACGCCTCCAAGAGCAGTGAGCTCTGTGCCTCCTCTGACACGTCACACTCCGGCAGCTGCTTAGAGAGCAGCCTCTAATAGGAACTGTTTGGGCCGCAATTAGTCTTAAGTGCCACTGGGTGGCGCAGTCTCTAAGACATGGAGCAGTGAGCTGAACTCTGACACGTCACACTCCGACAGCTGCTTAGAGAGCAGCCTCTATAAGGAAGGAACGGTATGGGCCGCAGAGACTTAAGTGCCACTGGGTGGCGCAGTATCTAGCGGGTGGCAGGGTGGGGTGGGGTGGGGGGGTACCTAGGGTTACATAAAAAAAAAATATATATATATAAAATTAAAAAAATATATATATTTTTTTTAACATTATAAATAAAGTGTAATTACACACATAGGACAGGGGAGGCGCTGCCTCCCCTGCCTCCTATGACGGCACGCCACTGCCTAATAGTATGTATGTCAGCTTTTTTTTTTTACTAGTAAGTGCTTTAGCAGTGGTAAGCTAAGGGCTAAGCTAAAGTTGATTTTCAAAGTAGCAGCAAATATGCAAGTAGCCTACAAATTGTGTGCTGTTGTCGGTCAAGAAAGACATAAGAAAACCCGTCACATTCAAAGTTAAAGTGATCACAAATCATAATTACCCAAACATGTTTATTACAGCAGTTCGCTCTTACACTGTTGCCCTCTCGGCAGTACCAGATGTGTGGGTGTTAGGTTTGTGATTTGCGATCACTTTAACTTTTATTTTTTGTTCTCCCTTTACCTGACTCTTGCCCTTTTTAACTGTTTGAGCTGCTGAACTTTAAGTGACAGACGGTACACGCTCAAAAACAGACAATTGAAAAAAAAATCTGCTGCTCATTCTAGTGTAATAGACACTTAATACTGTGCCCACAAACACTATGAAAAGTGTAGGACCTATTTAGGGACGAAACAAATTAAGGGGGAATTTATGCTGAAGGAAGGAAAGAGTGGAAAGGGTTAAATGGGAAGTGTAGTTTGCTGACAGTGAGGGAATAAGGGGAGGAGATTCAGAAGTGATAAAAGGAAAGTAAAACAGAAAGTAAATCACTAACCTGTTTTTTGTCTTGCAGCTAACATCATGGAGAGATCCAAACGTTTTTCTGGGGCTACAGGGAGGTTTGATGAAGAGGAAAATCGATCAGGAAAGAAGAGGGGGACAGCAGTTGCATCAGCTGGTGATACAGTGGTTGTCTGTGACCCCTTTATTAGTTCTACACTGACTTCTATATCTGTCTCTATCCCTTCCCCTGCAGTATCATCTGCTGCTGGGGCCTTTCCTGTAGCTGCTGATTTTCTGCCTATTTACTCTATCCCTGTCACTAGCTCTTCTCCTGGTCCTATTTTCTCTGCCCCTGTCTCCCTTCCTAGTCTTGTCACTTCTGCTTATGTCTCTTTCCCTTATCTGCCTCTAACTTTAAAGCCTCTTGATTTTCCCACCCGCTTTTCTTTCCCTACTGGGGCCGGTCTGTCCCTCTCTGCCCCTAGCTTTTTTCCTCCTCAGTCGCTGGGGGCATCATTTGCCTCTGACCCTGGGAGGAAGCCAGCAGACGATCTGCTGCTGCAATCACCAGAGCTCCGCTTTTCACAGCGGAGCCCGGTGAGATCCCCTTCACCTGCGGTTATCTTCTGGCCGCATGGCATGGAGGGTGGCCCTGGTGCTCCGTTTATGGAGCCACATGGCCTCCGGCGTCTCCCTTCTCCTGTGCCTGGTCCCACGTGCGCGCCTGGCTTAGCTCCGCCCACCTCTGCCCCGGCCGCCATTTTGGTTCCAGGGGCATGGAGCAATCAGCATGTGGATGCGGCGGCTGAGGCGGGCGTTAGCATGGGTCCGGTCGCAGGAGAAGCAGGACCTGCTAAGGTAAAGGGAGCACCCCAAAGCAGCAGGGGGTCCCACGGGTCTCTTACCCGTCCCGAAGGGGGGAGGAATCTGGTTAATGATAGGGGGGGGGCGGGGTCGGGGTAATAAAGGGGGTGGGAGAGCTGTGAAGGCTGTCGCAGGCCGTAAAACTGCTTTACCAGGCGTAGATAAGCCTGTTTTCCCTAGACAACGACCATTTAAAGGGACAGTAGGAACATTTGTAAGAGCTGTGAGGGATGTCGCAGGTGAAAAAAATACTTTAACAGGCGTAGATAAGGCTGTTCCCCATAGGCAACGAACACTTACAGGGCCAGTAGGAACATTGATAAGAGCTGTGAGGGGTGTCGCGGGTAGAAAAAATGCTTAACCAGGCGTAGATAAGCCTGTTTCCCCTAGGCAACGAACACTTAAAGGGCCAGTAGGAACATTGATAAGAGCTGTGGGGGGTGTCGCAGGTAGGAAAAATGCTTTACCAGGCGTAGATAAGCCTGTTTCCCCTAGACAACGAGCATTTAAAGGGCCAGTAGGATCATTGTTAACGCTTAATAGAGGATTCGCACACATTAGGCTAGGGCATATGCATTTAAGGTCTAGCTTTAGGAAAAGGCTGTTAGCTAGGAATATGGTTGGGGATCAAAATGTTGGGGCCAGGTTTACTGAGGTGGAGGCTGGGGGGTCCGTTGGGACACCTGTTTCTGTCTGTGGTGCTCCCTCTGTCTTTTCTGTTTCACAGGTTGAAAATAATAGGAGTGCAATGGGGGCGTCGGAAGGCAGTCCAGCGGCCGGTGAGCTGGTTATGGTGGGTGCATTTGAATCCTCGCAGACCGGGATGGCGGCAGCCGGAGTGGTATCGGGAGCTGGAAACGGTGAGCTTGCACTTTCACAGCACACTAGCAGGGTTTTGCGGGAAAGGGCTCACACACCAATGAAACTTGGGGCAATTTTCGGAGCGCTTAGGGATTACCCGGATAGGGAGATGGCGGAATTTTTACAGGCAGGTTTAGCTTATGGTTTTAGAATACCAGTTAGGAAATTAGTTTGCCCCCCATTTGCGGTTCGCAATTTAAAATCAGCGTACCAGTTTCCGGAAGTCTTGCAAGAAAAGATAGATAAGGAGGTTAGATTAGGTAGAATGGCGGGACCTTTTTTGTCCCCTCCGCTGGAAAATTTGGTGGTGTCCCCATTGGGCATTGTGCCCAAGAAGGAACCGGGGAAGTTTAGACTAATTCAGCATCTGTCACATCCGAAAGGGAATTCAGTGAATGATGCGCTGGATGAGGCTGACACGTCAGTGGCCTATCAATCCTTTGAATCGGCATTAGCTATTGTAAGGAGTTTAGGGGGGGAGGCAGAGATGGCTAAAGTGGACATCGAATCTGCATTTCGGCTTTTACCGATACATCCAGATAGTTTTCATTTGATGGGTTGCAGGGCGGGGGGACGGTACTATGTGGACCGCTGCCTGCCGATGGGATGTGCCATCTCTTGTGCATATTTTGAACGCTTTAGTTCATTTCTTCATTGGGCAGTAGTACGCAGGTCTGGCCTAGGTCAGGTGGCTCATTACCTGGACGACTTTCTGTTCTTAGGGTCTGCCGGGTCTGGGGAATGCGCTTACATCTTAGGGACAATGCAATCTCTGATGGCAGAGTTTGGGGTTCCTTTAGCTAGTGAAAAAACGGAGGGTCCATCTACATGCCTGGTTTTCCTGGGCATTGAGGTGGATACAGTGGCTAAGGAGTGTAGACTTCCGCTGGAGAAGATCCGGGCTGCCAATGTGTGCATTTCGGTTTTCCTGGAGACAGGTCATGCTACCTTAAGAGAGTTTCAATCATTGTTGGGTATGCTAAATTTTGCTACTAGAGTCATGCCTATGGGTAAGGTATTTAACCGTAGGATGGAGGCTGCTACAAGGGGTTTAACCAACCCGAGGGCACGTATCAGGTTATCTAAGGCAATCATTGCTGATTTGCGTGTATGGTTGTGCTTTTTGAAAGACTTTAATGGGGTTAGGATCTGGAGGGCTCCTCCGGTTTCCAGTAGAGGGTTACATCTGTACACGGACGCTGCGGGTAGTGCAGGTTTTGGGGCATATTTTGATGGCATGTGGTGTTCTTCACCTTGGCCGCAGGATTGGTGCAGCGCAGGTTTAGTTAGGAATTTGACCCTCTTGGAGTTATTCCCTATCTTAGTTGCTGTTGAGTTATGGTGGGAAAAGTTACAGAATAGAGCGGTAGTTTTTTGGTGCGACAATCAAAGCGTGGTTTATGCTATTAATGGGCTTTCCGCTAGTTCTCCACCCGTGGTGAATGTTCTAAGGCAGTTAGTGCTTAGATGTTTGAGGCATAACATTGTGTTTAGCGCTAGGCATGTCCCAGGGGTTCAGAATGAGATTGCTGATGCTCTTTCTCGGTTTAAGTGGGAGAAGTTTTGGGAACTAGCACCAGAGGCAGAGGTCAGGGGTAATGAGTGTCCAACATATCTCTGGCAGGTGGTGAGTGCGGGGGAGCTGTGCTAAGGCTGTTGAAGGGTGTGCTAGTACCTAGGTCTGGGTGGACATACAGTGTAGCTTGGCGTGAGTGGGGTACCTTTTAAAAGCTCTTTGAAGTGATTGGGTAGGGTAATACTAAACTTCTCTGGGAACAGGTTTAGTGAGGGGACACGTTAGATTAGTTGAACAGGCAGTTCCAGTGTTTGTGGATAGATCTAAAACAGAGCAGGTGAGGAGGGTAGATGGTCCAATTTGCAATCGCAGGCGGGGCCATCAATATGCGCAGTTTTGTTTAAAAAAAAAAAAAAAAAAGAGAGGCAATCAGGCAGGGGGTAGATGGGTGGTTCTAGTGCAAGGGGATGGGTTCCTTTTATCATCAGTTTCAGGTTAAAAAACGGAGGGGGAGATCAAGGCTATGGGGCGTTGGTCTGAGGGGCAGTTGGAGAAATATATCAGGCCTTTGAAGCAGTGGTAGGTTGGAGGGAGCGCTAGTGGTTTATCAAAGGTTAGCGGTTGTGATGCTTTAGAATTTGGGGTAGCCTGGACCCTATTGGTGGTTGGTGGTTTTGCAGGTCAGAAGATGGGATGCAGAAGAATTTGGATGGTGGGCCACTCATATAAGTTGGGAGGCCATTCGGGCAGCATTCCTGACAGTGGTCAGCAGTTAGGTTTATTGGCTGAAGAAGTGTCAATTAGGTGGTTGGTTTGGAGGGGCGTGTTGTGGTAACATCTGCCCGAGTTGGTTTCTGAAGCCAGAAGGTGATGGGGCAGGCCTCATGTTAGGCTCCTAAAGGGTTTCCGATTGAGGAGGAAACTACATGGGGTGGTCAGTAAGAAGGTGCTGACCTCAAGGGGGAAGGTGGTTATGCATGACAATAGTCGTATTGATCATGGTGGATTGTTTAGAGGAATTAATTGGTTCCTGGAAAATATTGGGCAGATCCTGGCTTCAGGTGAGGATTGGTGGGGCAAGAGTACCGTGTCCTCTTTTGGGGTGGCGGAAAGGGGTGTGGCAACAAGGATATTTCTTAGGACAAGGATAGAGGGAAGGGACAGTGAGCGTTGAGGACCCTAGTCGCTGAGGGGCTAGGGATTGGTCGGCTCGCTGGGCGATCTTCCTTGAGCGAACAAGTAGGCGGAATGAGGGCGTCCTCATTCCCAGGGCGGCCACACCCCTTAGTGGGTTGTTAGGACAGGGTATCTTGCCAGCTAGTAGCAGTTGTTATTTATTCAATTAGTTAATTCTGTTAATAAAGCAACCCCTCCCCCCGTTGGGGGAGGTTGGTTTTTTCTTCCCAACCCTGAGTGTTGTGTCTTTATTTAGGGGTATGGGTTATTAAGTTGTTGGCTTGTATATTATTCTTGTATGGATTCAGGTAAGAAATTTATCCCCTTAGAAAAGTGTAGGACCTATTTAGGGACGAAACAAATTAAGGGGGAATTTATGCTGAAGGAAGGAAAGAGTGGAAAGGGTTAAATGGGAAGTGTAGTTTGCTGACAGTGAGGGAATAAGGGGAGGAGATTCAGAAGTGATAAAAGGAAAGTAAAACAGAAAGTAAATCACTAACCTGTTTTTTGTCTTCCCTCCCAGCCCTCCCTGTGGTTTATGTCATTCCTTTTTACAGGCGGTGAAGCTGATGGATGGCGGTTCGTGATTTAAGCTGGCTTAGTTTCCCTTGGCAGGGGGCTGCATAGTCATGTGGACCTTGGTAAGCCCAAGGGCAGTAATAGTAGTATGGGGTCTCCCGTCGGGACTAACAGTCTTTTGGCTGGGGGACCGATGTCTATCCAGTTTGGAGACTCCGCAACCCGGTAGGTAGTTGGGAGTTGGCATGGCGTCATGCTTTCTCAGGGCGGAAAGGGGTGTGGCAACAAGGATATTTCTTAGGACAAGGATAGAGGGAAGGGACAGTGAGCGTTGAGGACCCTAGTCGCTGAGGGGCTAGGGATTGGTCGGCTCGCTGGGCGATCTTCCTTGAGCGAACAAGTAGGCGGAATGAGGGCGTCCTCATTCCCAGGGCGGCCACACCCCTTAGTGGGTTGTTAGGACAGGGTATCTTGCCAGCTAGTAGCAGTTGTTATTTATTCAATTAGTTAATTCTGTTAATAAAGCAACCCCTCCCCCCGTTGGGGGAGGTTGGTTTTTTCTTCCCAACCCTGAGTGTTGTGTCTTTATTTAGGGGTATGGGTTATTAAGTTGTTGGCTTGTATATTATTCTTGTATGGATTCAGGTAAGAAATTTATCCCCTTAATATCTTTTTACAGCAGCACGCTCTCACAACTCTATAAGGTATTTTAAGTGGGTGCAGAAAGAGTCGCTGTATGAGAGCGCGCTGCTGTAAAAAAAAGAAAGTGTCTGCATTACATTTTAGGCTGCACAGCTATGTGAATTCCCAAGTAAATTACACTGTGACTTGCTTCTTACCACCTTGAAAGCAGCTAAAACCGCATGGCGGGTGGCAGATATTCAGTGTTATAATGGGCTAACACAAGGGACTTCAAAACCCTAAAACTGAGGCATCCGGTGCACCCTGGAAAATAGAGGACTACCTGTAGGAAAATTAGCAGAATTAGAGAGCACATTTTTCTGTGACCCCAGCCTTATAATAAAGCTTGGAGAATTAACTGTTTTGGGAAACCCGCTTTGGTGAGGTTACTCATACTTCTTTCATGTCCGCATACCCAGCACTGCATGTTATTTTCAGTACTGCGTTGGAATCTTGTCCCATGTCTGCCTTTCACGCTGCATACTCACACAAACTGTTGTTATCTAGACCTGACCAGTCGCTCACAGAGCACTATGGGAGTTGTAGTACAATTGCTCCCTTTCACTGAGTGCAAGAGGACACCATGACTACAACTTCCATGACCCCTTGGTTGCGCTCTCTCTCATCTGGCGCTGTGCTTCTTTATTCAACCCAGTGCCGCTGCAGTAGTTCCACCCCAGATGGCACATTTTACCAGCACCACACGCTTCCAGCAGCAGCACAGAGTGAAAAACAATTCAGTACACTGCTGAATTCAGGTGTCAGAGGACAGGAGCAGCCTGGGTCTCACTCACAATAACTTTCTCAGTCACTGAAGTGCTGCCCCCTGTCAAGTGCTGCCTGGGTCCATGGGACCCACTTGGTCCCATGGTTGAGCTGGCCCTGAAGACCGGACATCCATCCTCAAAGAAGCCGGGAGAAGTCTTCATCCAAGCCTGTAGAAGTGGTCCTCCAGACGGGCAAATTTTAATGAGAAGAGTGTATATATATATATTGTTACAGTAAAAAAAATGCAACATTTTGATAATGACTTATTTTGTAAGATTTTGTAAAACAACAGTTTTAGATACTATATACATAGTTAATTGTTGCAACAAACAAAATCAAAGCAGAAGATGACATATATAAACATTAAGTTGATTTAATTAAAATAGAAGTCTTTTAGATTTTTAATTAATAAAGATTATATATTCTAATGAAAAAAAATTAAAATACATTACGAATAAAAGATAATATCAAAAGCTATGTTACGTAGTTACAGAGCTCAAGCTGTGTGCTGTGTAAGTGAGGGATCTCTCTCTGTATCTCTCTCTGTCGCTCTGTATCTCTCTCTCTGTCGCTCTGTATCTCTCTCTGTCGCTCTGTATATCTCTCTGTATCTCTCTCTGTCGCTCTGTATCTCTCTCTGTCACTCTGTATCTCTCTCTGTCGCTCTGTATCTCTCTCTGTATCTCTCTCTGTCGCTCTGTATCTCTCTCTCTGTCGCTCTGTATCTCTCTCTCTGTCGCTCTGTATCTCTCTCTCTGTATCTCTCTGTCGCTCTGTATCTCTCTCTCTGTCGCTCTGTATCTCTCTCTCTGTATCTCTCTGTCGCTCTGTATCTCTCTCTGTCGCTCTGTATCTCTCTCTCTGTCTCTCTGTATCTCTCTCTCTGTATCTCTCTGTCGCTCTGTATCTCTCTCTGTCGCTCTGTATCTCTCTCTCTGTCGCTCTGTATCTCTCTCTCTGTCGCTCTGTATCTCTCTCTCTGTATCTCTCTGTCGCTCTGTATCTCTCTCTCTGTCTCTCTGTATCTCTCTCTCTGTATCTCTCTGTCGCTCTGTATCTCTCTCTGTCGCTCTGTATCTCTCTCTGTCGCTCTGTATCTCTCTCTGTCGCTCTGTATCTCTCTCTGTCGCTCTGTATCTCTCTCTCTGTCTCTCTGTATCTCTCTCTGTCGCTCTGTATCTCTCTCTGTCGCTCTGTATCTCTTTCTGTCGCTCTGTATCTCTCTCTGTCGCTCTGTATCTCTCTCTGTCGCTCTGTATCTCTCTCTGTATCTCTCTCTGTCGCTCTGTATCTCTCTCTCTGTATCTCTCTGTCGCTCTGTATTTCTCTCTCTGTCGCTCTGTATCTCTCTCTCTGTATCTCTCTCTCTGTATCTCTCTCTGTATCTCTCTCTCTGTATCTCTCTCTCTGTATCTCTCTCTCTGTATCTCTCTGTCGCTCTGTATTTCTCTCTCTGTCGCTCTGTATCTCTCTCTCTGTATCTCTCTGTCGCTCTGTATCTCTCTCTGTCGCTCTGTATCTCTCTCTGTCGCTCTGTATCTCTCTCTGTCGCTCTGTATATCTCTCTCTGTCGCTCTGTATCTCTCTCTCTGTCGCTCTGTATCTCTCTCTCTGTATCTCTCTGTCGCTCTGTATCTCTCTCTGTCGCTCTGTATCTCTCTCTGTCGCTCTGTATCTCTCTCTGTCGCTCTGTATATCTCTCTCTGTCGCTCTGTATCTCTCTCTCTGTCGCTCTGTATCTCTCTCTGTCGCTCTGTATCTCTCTCTGTCGCTCTGTATCTCTCTCTGTCGCTCTGTATCTCTCTCTGTCGCTCTGTATCTCTCTCTCTGTCGCTCTGTATCTCTCTCTGTATCTCTCTCTGTCGCTCTGTATCTCTCTCTCTGTATCTCTCTGTCGCTCTGTATTTCTCTCTCTGTCGCTCTGTATCTCTCTCTCTGTATCTCTCTCTCTGTATCTCTCTCTCTGTATCTGTCTGTCGCTCTGTATTTCTCTCTCTGTCGCTCTGTATCTCTCTCTCTGTATCTCTCTGTCGCTCTGTATCTCTCTCTGTCGCTCTGTATCTCTCTCTGTCGCTCTGTATCTCTCTCTGTCGCTCTGTATATCTCTCTCTGTCGCTCTGTATCTCTCTCTCTGTCGCTCTGTATCTCTCTCTCTGTCGCTCTGTATCTCTCTCTGTCGCTCTGTATCTCTCTCTGTCGCTCTGTATCTCTGTCGCTCTGTATCTCTCTCTGTCGCTCTGTATCTCTCTCTGTCGCTCTGTATTTCTCTCTCTGTCGCTCTGTATCTCTCTCTCTGTATCTCTCTGTCGCTCTGTATCTCTCTCTGTCGCTCTGTATCTCTCTCTGTCGCTCTGTATCTCTCTCTGTCACTCTGTATCTCTCTCTGTCGCTCTGTATCTCTCTCTGTCGCTCTGTATCTCTCTCTGTCGCTCTGTATCTCTCTGTCGCTCTGTATCTCTCTCTGTATCTCTCTCTGTCGCTCTGTATCTCTCTCTCTGTATCTCTCTGTCGCTCTGTATTTCTCTCTCTGTCGCTCTGTATCTCTCTCTGTCGCTCTGTATCTCTCTCTGTCGCTCTGTATATCTCTCTCTGTCGCTCTGTATCTCTCTCTCTGTATCTCTCTGTCGCTCTGTATCTCTCTCTGTCGCTCTGTATCTCTCTCTGTCGCTCTGTATCTCTCTCTGTCACTCTGTATATCTCTCTCTGTCGCTCTGTATCTCTCTCTCTGTCGCTCTGTATCTCTCTCTCTGTCGCTCTGTATCTCTCTCTGTCGCTCTGTATCTCTCTCTGTCGCTCTGTATCTCTCTCTGTCGCTCTGTATCTCTCTCTCTGTCGCTCTGTATCTCTCTCTGTCGCTCTGTATCTCTCTCTGTCGCTCTGTATCTCTCTCTGTCGCTCTGTATCTCTCTCTGTCGCTCTGTATCTCTCTCTGTCGCTCTGTATCTCTCTCTGTCGCTCTGTATCTCTCTCTGTCGCTCTGTATCTCTCTCTGTCGCTCTGTATCTCTCTCTCTGTATCTCTCTGTCGCTCTGTATCTCTCTCTGTCGCTCTGTATCTCTCTCTGTCGCTCTGTATCTCTCTCTGTCGCTCTGTATCTCTCTCTGTCGCTCTGTATCTCTCTCTCTGTATCTCTCTGTCGCTCTGTATCTCTCTCTGTCGCTCTGTATCTCTCTCTGTCGCTCTGTATCTCTCTCTGTCGCTCTGTATCTCTCTCTGTATCTCTCTCTGTCGCTCTGTATCTCTCTCTCTGTCGCTCTGTATCTCTCTCTGTCGCTCTGTATCTCTCTCTGTCGCTCTGTATCTCTCTCTGTCGCTCTGTATCTCTCTCTCTGTCGCTCTGTATCTCTCTCTCTGTCGCTCTGTATCTCTCTCTGTCGCTCTGTATCTCTCTCTGTCGCTCTGTATCTCTCTCTGTCGCTCTGTATCTCTCTCTCTGTCGCTCTGTATCTCTCTCTCTGTCGCTCTGTATCTCTCTCTCTGTCGCTCTGTATCTCTCTCTGTCGCTCTGTATCTCTCTCTCTGTCTCTCTGTCTCTCTCTCTGTCGCTCTGTATCTCTCTCTGTCGCTCTGTATCTCTCTCTCTGTCTCTCTGTATCTCTCTCTGTCGCTCTGTATCTCTCTCTCTGTATCTCTCTCTGTCGCTCTGTATCTCTCTCTGTCGCTCTGTATCTCTCTCTGTCGCTCTGTATCTCTGTCGCTCTGTATCTCTCTCTGTCGCTCTGTATCTCTCTCTCTGTCGCTCTGTACTCTCTCTCTGTCGCTCTGTATCTCTTCTCTGTATCTCTCTCTGTCGCTCTGTATCTCTCTCTCTGTGCTCTGTATCTCTCTCTGTCGCTCTGTATCTCTCTCTCTGTCGCTCTGTATCTCTCTCTGTCGCTCTGTATCTCTCTCTCTGTCGCTCTGTATCTCTCTCTCTGTCGCTCTGTATCTCTCTCTGTCGCTCTGTATCTCTCTCTGTATCTCTCTCTGTCGCTCTGTATCTCTCTCTGTCGCTCTGTATCTCTCTCTCTGTCGCTCTGTATCTCTCTCTGTAT
This sequence comes from Bombina bombina, assembly GCF_027579735.1. Lineage (NCBI taxonomy): Eukaryota > Metazoa > Chordata > Amphibia > Anura > Bombinatoridae > Bombina > Bombina bombina. Next base: position 258,977,080 of record NC_069507.1, on the reverse strand, counting down.
CTCTCTCTCTGTCGCTCTGTATCTCTCTCTGTCGCTCTGTATCTCTCTCTCTGTCGCTCTGTATCTCTCTCTGTATCTCTCTCTGTCGCTCTGTATCTCTCTCTGTCGCTCTGTATCTCTCTCTCTGTATCTCTCTCTGTCGCGCTGTATTTCTCTCTCTGTATCTCTCTCTGTCGCTCTGTATCTCTCTGTATCTCTCTCTCTCTGTGTATCTCTCTCTTTTTATCACTCTCTCTCTGTGTATCTCTATCTCTCTCTCTCTCTGTGTAGCTCTCTCTCTATGTATCTCTCTGTGTGTATCTCTCTCTCTCTCTGTATCTCTCACTCTCTCAGGCCCATTTATCAATCTCCGTACGAGCTTGAAGGGCTGTGTTTCTGGCGAGTCTTTAGACTCGCTAGAAACACAACTTATGAAGCAGCGGTCTAAAGACCGCTGCTCCATAACCCTGTCCACCTGCTCTGAGCAGGCGGACAGGAATCGCCGGAAATCAACCCGATCGAGTACGATCGGGTTGATTGACACCTCCCTGCTGGCGGCCGATTGGCCGCGAGTCTGCAGGGGGCGGCGTTGCACCAGCAGCTCTTGTGAGCTGCTGGTGCAATGTTAAATGTGGAGAGCGTATTGCTCTCCGCATTTAGCGAGGTCTTGCGGACCTGATACGCAGTGTCGGATCAGGTCCGCAAGCCCTTTGATAAATTGGGGCCTTTGTGTGTATCTCTCTCTCTCTCTCTGTATCTCTCTGTGTGTGTATCTCTCTCTCTGTATCTATCTCTCTCTCTGTGTATCTCTCTCTCTCTCTGTATCTCTCTGTGTGTGTATCTCTCTCTCTGTATCTATCTCTCTCTCTGTGTATCTCTCTCTCTCTCTGTATCTCTCTGTGTGTGTATCTCTCTCTCTGTATCTATCTCTCTCTCTCTGTATCTCTCTGTGTGTGTATCTCTCTCTCTGTATCTATCTCTCTCTCTGTGTATCTCTCTCTCTGTGTATCTCTCTGTGTGTGTATCTCTCTCTCTCTGTATCTCTCTGTGTGTGTATCTCTCTCTCTGTATCTATCTCTCTCTCTGTGTATCTCTCTCTCTCTGTATCTCTCTATCTCTCACTCTCTATCTCTCTCTCTGTATCTCTCTCTCTCTGTATCTCTCTGTGTGTGTATCTCTCTCTCTGTATCTCTCTGTGTGTGTATCTCTCTGTGTGTGTATCTCTCTCTCTGTATCTCTCTGTGTGTGTATCTCTCTCTCTCTGTATCTCTCTGTGTGTGTATCTCTCTCTCTCTCTCTGTATCTCTCTGTGTGTGTATCTCTCTCTCTCTCTGTATCTCTCTGTGTGTGTATCTCTCTCTCTGTATCTCTCTGTGTGTGTATCTCTCTGTGTGTGTATCTCTCTCTCTGTATCTCTCTGTGTGTGTATCTCTCTCTCTCTGTATCTCTCTGTGTGTGTATCTCTCTCTCTCTGTATCTCTCTATCTCTCACTCTCTATCTCTCTCTCTCTGTATCGCTCTGTGTGTGTATCTCTCTCTCTGTATCTCTCTGTGTGTGTATCTCTCTCTCTCTCTGTATCTCTCTGTGTGTCTATCTCTCTCTCTCTCTGTATCTCTCTGTTTGTGTATCTCTCTCTCTCTCTGTATCTCTCTGTGTGTCTATCTCTCTCTCTCTCTGTATCTATCTCTCTCTCTGTATCGCTCTGTGTGTGTATCTCTCTCTCTGTATCTCTCTGTGTGTGTATCTCTCTCTCTCTCTGTATCTCTCTGTGTGTGTATCTCTCTCTCTCTCTGTATCTCTCTGTGTGTGTATCTCTCTCTCTCTCTGTATCTCTCTGTGTGTGTATCTCTCTCTCTCTCTGTATCTCTCTGTGTGTGTATCTCTCTCTCTCTGTATCTCTCTGTGTGTGTATCTCTCTCTCTCTCTGTATCTATCTCTCTCTGTGTATCTCTCTCTCTCTCTGTATCTCTCTGTGTGTGTATCTCTCTCTCTCTCTGTATCTATCTCTCTCTGTGTATCTCTCTCTCTCTCTGTATCTCTCTGTGTGTGTATCTCTCTCTCTGTATCTCTCTGTGTGTGTATCTCTCTCTCTCTGTATCTATCTCTCTCTGTATCTCTCTGTGTGTGTATCTCTCTCTCTCTCTGTATCTCTCTGTGTGTGTATCTCTCTCTCTCTGTATCTATCTCTCTCTGTATCTCTCTGTGTGTGTATCTCTCTCTGTATCTCTCTGTGTGTGTATCTCTCTCTGTATCTCTCTGTGTGTGTATCTCTCTCTCTGTATCTCTCTGTGTGTGTATCTCTCTCTCTCTCTGTATCTCTCTGTGTGTGTATCTCTCTCTGTATCTCTCTGTGTGTGTATCTCTCTCTCTGTATCTCTGTGTGTGTGTATCTCTCTCTCTCTCTGTATCTCTCTGTGTGTGTATCTCTCTCTGTATCTCTCTGTGTGTGTATCTCTCTCTCTGTATCTCTCTGTGTGTGTATCTCTCTCTCTCTCTGTATCTCTCTCTGTGTGTGTATCTCTCTCTGTATCTCTCTGTGTGTGTATCTCTCTCTGTATCTCTCTGTGTGTGTATCTCTCTCTCTGTATCTCTCTGTGTGTGTATCTCTCTCTCTCTGTATCTCTCTGTGTGTGTATCTCTCTCTGTATCTCTCTGTGTGTGTATCTCTCTCTCTCTGTATCTCTCTGTGTGTGTATCTCTCTCTGTATCTCTCTGTGTGTGTATCTCTCTCTCTCTCTGTATCTCTCTGTGTGTGTATCTCTCTCTGTATCTCTCTGTGTGTGTATCTCTCTCTCTCTCTGTATCTCTCTGTGTGTGTATCTCTCTCTCTGTATCTCTCTGTGTGTGTATCTCTCTCTCTCTGTATCTCTCTGTGTGTGTATCTCTCTCTGTATCTCTCTGTGTGTGTATCTCTCTCTCTCTCTGTATCTCTCTGTGTGTGTATCTCTCTCTCTCTCTGTATCTATCTCTCTCTGTGTATCTCTCTCTCTCTGTATCTCTCTGTGTGTGTATCTCTCTCTCTCTGTATCTCTCTGTGTGTATATCTCTCTCTCTCTCTGTATCTCTCTGTGTGTGTATCTCTCTCTCTCTCTCTGTATCTATCTCTCTCTGTGTATCTCTCTCTCTCTGTATCTCTCTGTGTGTGTATCTCTCTCTCTCTGTATCTCTCTGTGTGTATATCTCTCTCTCTCTCTGTATCTCTCTGTGTGTATATCTCTCTCTCTCTCTGTATCTCTCTGTGTGTGTATCTCTCTCTCTCTGTATCTCTCTGTGTGTGTATCTCTCTCTCTCTCTGTATCTATCTCTCTCTGTGTATCTCTCTGTGTGTGTATCTCTCTCTGTATCTCTCTATCTCTCGCTCTCTATCTGTCACTCTCTGTATCTCTCTATCTCTCTATCTCTGTATCTCTCTATCTCTGTATTTCTCTCTCTGTATTTCTCTATCTGTATCTCTCTATCTCTCGCTCTCTGTATCTCTCTCGCTCTCTGTATCTCTCTATCTCTCTGTATCTCTCTTTATATATCTCTCTTTCTGTATTTCTCTCTCTGTATCTCTTTCTCTGTATCTATCTCTCTCTGTATCTCTATCTCTCTCTGTATCTATCTCTCTCTGTATCTATCTCTCTCTGTATCTCTATCTCTCTCTGTATCTATCTCTCTCTATATATATCTCTCTCTGTATCTATCTCTCTCTGTATCTATCTCTCTCTGTATCTATCTCTCTCTGTATCTATCTCTCTCTGTATCTATCTCTCTCTGTATCTATCTCTCTCTGTATCTCTATCTCTCTCTGTATCTATCTCTCTCTCTATATATCTCTCTCTGTATCTATCTCTCTCTGTATCTATCTCTCTCTGTATCTATCTCTCTCTGTATCTATCTCTCTCTGTATCTCTCTCTCTCTGTATCTATCTCTCTCTGTATCTATCTCTCTCTGTATCTATCTCTCTCTGTATCTATCTCTCTCTGTATCTATCTCTCTCTGTATCTATCTCTCTCTGTATCTATCTCTCTCTGTATCTATCTCTCTCTGTATATATCTCTCTCTGTATCTCTATCTCTCTGTATCTATCTCTCTCTGTATCTATCTCTCTCTGTATCTATCTCTCTCTGTATCTATCTCTCTCTGTATCTATCTCTCTCTGTATCTATCTCTCTCTGTATCTATCTCTCTCTGTATCTATCTCTCTCTGTATCTATCTCTCTCTGTATCTCTATCTCTCTCTGTATCTATCTCTCTATGTATATATATCTCTCTGTATCTATCTCTCTCTGTATCTATCTCTCTCTGTATCTATCTCTCTCTGTATCTATCTCTCTCTGTATCTATCTCTCTCTGTATCTCTATCTCTCTCTGTATCTATCTCTCTCTGTATATATCTCAGTTCTTAGATTGATTGCAAGGGGGGCGGGTGTTCAGTGAGATAACAAAAAAAATGCAGGGAGAGTAGAGAATGCAAATGGTAAAAAAGAAAGGGAGACTTGGGCGGAGTGGATCTCTTCTGATAATAGTTTTTATGAGGGTTGTTATTGACAATCAACTCTTCAAATATTATACAAGCGCTGATAAAATAATTGAAGCACAAATTTAAAATAGACTACAAAAGATTAAATACAACAATTTATTACTATAAGAAGAGATATATATATTTCAAACGGTTGTGATATATTTTGAAAGATATAAATTATATGTGGTACTGCAGTGTGAATTGTAATTTAACATTCAATGAAAGAACATTTCTGTACAAGATAAGTATGAGGGGGAGGTAGGTTGGACAATAATTGCAGGTGGGAAGGGAGGGTTTCTGTTCAGGGAGAGAAAAACAGAGAGAGGAGAAAATAGGAATGTTTAAAAGAAAGACTAGGGAGGTGTGAGGTTTCCTTTCACATTTAAATATCTACTGATTTCTTAAACTGAGATTTGCTGAGAAATATTTTTTTTGCAAGTTAATCTTGGCATATTTTACAAGCGCTGGTAAAATAAGTAAATGAGAAATTATAAATAAAGATAGAAAATAATACATAAGATAACACAAGAGATAATAATAATACAAAACACAACAAGAGATCTATTATGAAAGCACCATGTGAAAGCGATATTTACATAGAGAGACAGCAGACAGCATATGCGGGCTGCCTGCAGTCAGTGTAGATTGAACTATATTCATCAATGCAGATTCATTAATACATTAAGTTAAATTATAGCTGATGAAATGAATGCACACAATGTCCAAAAAAAGTAAAATAAACAAGTTTAAAAAAAAAAAATGAAGTGAGGTAAAATGTTTGGGTTTACACAAGCAACCACCGTCAAACAAATGGAACATAAAATTGTCACAAAAAAAAGATTAAGTGAGTGAGAATTAGTGGGGAAAAAAAATAAAATAAAAAGGCAGAGGATTTTAAGAAACATTTAATAAAAAATAAATTAAAAATTTTTTAACTTACCAAGACAACTTAGAATGTATAGAAATGTTGGTTCAGTAACAAAGAAAATCCTGTCAGGACTTAGCGCATGCGCAAATGATGCAAGAGCAACAGAGAATTAACAGAAAGATAAGAGAATTGATTATAGCTAGGATAGGACAAAGGATTTAAAATTATTTTCGATTTTAACAGACATGAAAATAAAAATAATATATTTTTTTATTATGTATTTTAAAAAAAAGAAAACAGTCGCCATGATGAAGGTAAATTTATATAAAAAAAAACTTGTAAAGAAGATCAGTAACTTGATCCAATTTGAAATACTCACCGACGCAATCCAACAAGAAATAATAGGCAAAACTTGCAAAATATATAATAATGTAAATAAAAATAAATAAGCAAGCAAAATTAAAAACGCAAATACAAGTAAAAAATATATTGAAACAATTTCAAATATTAAAAATTCAATGATTAAATTTAAAAAAAATACTAAATTACTACATATAAATATATTTAGAAAAGATTAAATTAACATTGAGACAAGAAAAAGGAAACACAAGGCACAAAAAAAAAAACGGAACGAAAATTGAGCAGAAAAAGAACACGGACTGGATAGACAGCAACACTCCTAGGTATCAACTACTCATGCGCGAATCAAGAATGCGCGTTCAAGAAAAGTTAATTTACGAGTCGATGTTGAGTGGCAAATCATAAAGATAGGAAAACTTAGAAGCAAGAGGGGTGGAGCTTGACGGCCATTTTAGGCATTACAGAAAGTAAAAGTTTTTAAAGAATACAGCAAATGATTTCAAGCAGCGGTTAAATGGACAAGATTAAAGAGGCTTTTTTATGTGTTTCGAAAGGTGACTAACAGTTATCATAGGGTGTAGACTGTCCCTTTAATGCAATATTGAGGGATATTAATATTCTATTCAATATCATAGGAGTTTACCATCACTTTAAGATGGGGTTGAACATTATGGGATAGGGGAGGGAAGAGAGCTGTTTGAAAGGGATAAGGGAGGGATCAGGGGGTGGGAAGTATCAGATGGGTGGCTAATCTCTACACTAAAGCGAAAATTAGCCCTACAAGCTACCTAATTAACCATTTCAGTGCTGGACATAATACAAGTGTGGTGCGCAGCAGCATTTAGCAGCCTTCTAATTACCAAAAAGCAACGCCAAAGCCATATAAGTCTGCTATTTCTGAACAAAGGGGATCCCAGAGAAGCATTTACAACAGTTTGTGCTATGATTGCATAAGCTGTTTGTAAATAATTTCAGTGAGAAACCTAAAATTATGAAAAAGCTAACATTTTTTATTTTATTTGATCACATATGGTGATGAAATGGTGGCATGACATATACCAAAATGGGCCTAGATCAATACTTTGGGTTGTCTACTAAAAAATAAATATATAGTTTTGATAGGTGAATATAAAAAAGGCTCTATTTCTATTTAAATGTAGTGATGGCAAAAATGCTAAAAATGCTCTTGTGTTTTGGGGAAGTTTTTGTCTGAAATGCCCGGTCCTTAAGGGTTAAGATCAAATACACTTGACTGTATTCTCCCAACTAACCCCAAGGTGTCAAGCCTGAGCTGCAGAAGAGACAGTTTAAGTATAGTAAATTTTAACTTATGATGCCTTTAAAGTGTTTGAATATTTAATTATTTTATGTCTAAATCCCATAACCATAACAGCAATCAGATTAAAATGGGGTCTGGATTTATTATTTAAGATATATATTTAGATGTAAATATCAATGGAGTAAATAGCTGTGTCCATATATATATATATACCATTTATATATATACCATTTATATATATACCATTTCCAAATAATTTTCCTTTTTTATATTCTGTTGATTGGATTAAATTTAGTGAAATATCTATTATTATTATTATTATTATTATTATTATTATCGTATTAATTACATTAACAGTGCCTTATTTCACTAATAGCTGTTAATCATAAAGCTACATTTGTAAAACCTGATCTCCTTTCTGTTTATATCCCTATTTTTATATTTTGCCATACTATATAGTTCTATTTATATCATTTACATATATATCTATGTAAGTATTATATATTTGAGGTTTAGTGACTACCTTATATAGATATATTGTGGTATTTGTGCACATTTCTTAATGATATTTAAGTGTATAAAAATGTATTTTTTATATTAGTCTTAGTATAATTAATTTCCCATGGGTATGTATTAGTCATTTCAGAATCTCTATGCCCTATTTAGTATCATGTTATACATTTGCATATCAGATTGATTATAATATGCTCACAATGTAAAATCATATTCTAAAATTAAACTATGCAATTCAAATCAGTCCTTGTTTCAAACAATTTCACATAATTACTTATTCTCTTATTTAAAGTGTTATAGCTTTGCATTTTGTGACATCCCTACTAGGGATGAGCGAATGTGTTTATATCCGAATTCGAATGTTAGAACGAATGTTATTGTAGAAATTCGATTTATATAATAGAATGTTGATAAGAACGAATATTCTTAAAAATTCGATTTTCGAATGTTATTTACAGTTTTCGAATGTCGCATTCGAATTCGAATGTTACATTCGAATTTCACATTCGAATCGATTATTACATTTATAAAACACAATTGTAGACTAGAAACACTATTTCGAATGTCACATTTGAATCGAATATCACATTTGAATCGAATGTCACATTCGAATTCGAATATTACATTTATAAAACACAGTATAAGACTAGAAATACTATTTCGAATTCGAATGTCACATTCGAATCGAATGTCACATTCGAATCGAATATCACATTCGAATTTGAATATTACATTTATTAAACACAGTTGCAAACTAGAAATACTATTTCAAATTCGAATGTGACATTCAAATTCGAATATTACATTTAAAAAACACAGTATTAGACTAGAAATACTATTTTGAATTTGAATGTGACATTCGAATTCGAATGTCACATTCGAATTCGAATATTACATTTAAAACACAGTATTAGACTAGAAATACTACTTCAAATTCGAATGTGACATTTGAATTCGAATGTAGCATTCTAATTCGAATATTACAGTTATTAAACACAGTTGTAGACTAGAAATACTATTTCAAATTTGAATGTCACGTTCGAATTTGAATGTCACATTCGAATTTGAATATTACATTTCGAAATTGAATGAATTACATAGCTAAACATTCTGTTATTCAAACGAATATTTTCGAATTTTATTGAAAAATTCGAAAACGGAAATTCAAAAATAGAATGTTAGAATGTTATATAAACATTCGAAATTTGATTCGAACGAACGAATGTATCAAAATTCGTTTTCAATTTTGAATCTTTAGAAACATTCGCCCATCCCTAATCCCTACCCAGACAGTGTTGTGTATTCAAGAATTGGCAGAATCACAGTGTCTTTCTTTCTTGTTTATATAACACAGGTGCGGAAATTAGCTTGTTCCTGTCACCAGTGTTCACTGCATTTTTTTGTAGACTCAATGGGGCCGATTTATCACGTGTCGGGCGGACATGATTTGCTGTAGCGGATCTAGACCGCCTGATATCGATAAATACCGACAGCATACGCTGTCAGCATTTATATTTGCACAAGCAATTCATGTGAAATGCTTGTGCAATACCGCACCCTGCACATTTGCGTCTAATCTGAGGTGTCAACCTCAGAGGTGGTGAACGAGCTAAGGAGCAGCGGTCTTAAGACCGCTGCTCCTTAAAGTGAATGTCAATTTTTCCGGTTTGGATGATATAGTTATGTAGACAATCATCCTATTAAGCATACCGCCACAATCATTTTTTAAAAAAAGTAATCATTTCTTTCTAATTTTATATAGTAAATCTCGTTCGTTTACTTTACCCGCTCCTCCCACTCACTGTTTCCTTATTCTCCTCCATATTACGTAAACAGCGGTCCCACTCGCTGTTTACGCATCGGCAATGCGCGCTCCCGTTTACAATATGACCATTATGATGATTCACAATATGACCATTATTGGTTAGATCGATAATACAAAGTACTTATATACGGAGCCCTTTCATATCAATTTACCGAGCGGTACAATAGTTAGGAAATGACAGGACTCCGTATACTGTTCTATTGCGCATGTGCGAAGTGTGCACGAGCTTATGATAGATGAGCTTTGAACCACAATCGAACGCATGCGCAAGAAGGACTTATTACATCCTAAGGGGGTGGGTCCCCCTGTGGTTAGAGCCGTTATTGGCTAGGAAGACGTCCATTATAAACAACAGGAACGGAGTGCGAATACCGGGTGGAGGATGATAATAACGAGAATCAAGATAAACTATAGAAAATAAAGGTAACGATTTAAAAACTTAGCAATTGATGAATGAAAGTCCACTTTTTTATACACAACTGTTACACAGATGTTTAGACAGGAGGCTGACTTTACATTCACTTTAACTTATGTTTCAGGGGAACCTGAAACTACAGGGGTAGATTGCAGCATTTGTTGCATGATAAATTTACCCCAATGTGTCTTTCACCATAAGAGGTTTTCCTGAGATCTACCCCAGTCAGGTCTGGTATGTATTTTGATTAAAGACCATTTTGTTTTTGAAACATATTGTTCCCTATACATGAAACATTTGAAGGCAATTTCATTAGTAGCTTCCAATCTTTGGAAGAAGAGTGAAAGAGGGGTTTTCTAAAGTTACATTTTTATAATTTGAGCTAATGACTTTCCTTATAAATAAACCATATTATATGCAGATGTGTATAGTTTCCCCACAATTAATGAAACACTGGATACAATCCAGAGCAGGATACCTGTGCTCAAAGAATTACAAACCTCAAAGAATATAAAACAAATGTACTTGCATGACAAATACACAAACAACATGTTCTCTTTGTGCAGTTTTTTTTAAATTCAGATGTGTGCAGATAATATAAAAGCACTGAAAGTATCTTATTGTAGAGAAAAATACATTTGCCATAAAATATATTTGACAAAATTAATGTGGCTGTGTCTATTATTTACATTTTTTGGGTGTCTCTGTCACAGGTTTAAAACTTTTCACTCAACCTTATTTTAACTGTAACTTTCAACCAACAACATCCCATGTTAGCTGAATGACCGCTACTTCCAACAAAGCCAGCTCACACGTGCGAACCTGCTCCCCAAGGGATCAAAAACAACATTCACTGCCCTTAGTCTAAAAACCTAAATTTAACCCAAATCATTAAGTCTTGTTTAGGACAACATAAGGCTAGATTACGAGTTGAGCAGTAGTTTTACGCTTGCGTTCGAGTGTTAAAACCCATAGATATAATTTATTTGCACTCATTATGAGTTGAAAGTAAAAATGTTACACTCTCCCATTTGCAATGTTGCGGTAACAAATAGACTTTAAAAAGCTGCAAATGTTAAAGGCTCCAATGCACTTATATATATCTGTATTTATGTGTTTAAATGTGTATAAATGTCTTTAAATACATATATACATGTATATACATGCAAAAATACATGTATACGTATATAGTTGTGTCTATATACATATAAAGATATGTGTATATAAATATCTCTATGGGAAAACCCTTTGCAGCCCATTTTTCTTCTAACACCTTACACCTTCTAACTCTGAGCCCTTATGACATTTTAATGAAATTTTTTCTAGAAATAATTTTTTATCAGACAGTGTTACTATGGCATCTATTTATCAAGCCGTCAACCGCAAATACGCTGGAATTCCGCAGCATATTTGCGCTGAGCCTGATTCCCCTTAGTTATCAAACCATACAGACCGGCAAAAGTAGAATTTTGTGACGTGACATACGATCTGCCGGACTCAGTCCGACACAGATCGATGCTTACGTCACTCCAGATGTTCCAAATGCAAATTTGGCACAATCTGACTACTTTTGCTAGTTATCAAATAACTAGCAGGTACGCTCAGCACTATTCCGGCCCAGCGTACCTGGTTTTCAATCCGCCGCCCTGGATGTGGCGGATGCCATAGGAATCAATGGGAGTCTGAAAGCAGCGAAAGCTTATGTTCGCTGCTGCCCGATATCCCATTGATTCCTATGGTAATGTCTACACATAACACCCTAACATGTACCCCGAGTCTAAACACCCCTAATCTGCCTCCCCCTACACCGCTGCCATCTACATTATCTTATTAACCCCTAAACCGCCACTCCCAGTGCCCACCGCCACTCTAATAAACTTTTTAACACCTAAACCGCCGCTCACCGACCCCGCTGCAACTAAATAAAGTGTTTAACCCCTAAACCGCCGCTTCCGAAGCCCACCGCCACGTACATTATATTTATTAACCCCTAATCTGCCCCCCCTACACCGCCGCCACTATATTAAATGTATTAACCCCTAAACCTGTCTAACCCTAACCCTAACACCCCCCTAACTTAAATATAATTTAAATAAATCTAAATAAATATTCCTAGCATTAAATAAATAATTCCTATTTAAAACTAAATACCTATAAAATAAACCCTAAGATAGCTACAATATAACTAATAATTACATTGTAGCTATCTTAGGGTTTATTTTTATTTTACAGGCAACTTTGTATTTATTTTAACTAGGTACAATAGTTATTAAATAGTTATTAACTATTTAATAACTACCTAGATAAAATAAGTACAAATTCACCTGTAAAATAAAACCTAACTTAAGTTACAATTACACCTAACACTACACTATAATTAAATTAATTACCTAAATTAACTACAATTAAATAAAATTATCTAAAATACAAAAAAACAAACACTAAATTACAGAAAATAATTTTAAAAAATTACAAGATTTTTAAACTAATTACACCTAATCTAATCACCCTAACAAAATAAAAAAGCCCCCCAAAATAAAAAAAACCCTACCCTACACTAAATTACAAATAGCCCTTAAAAGGGCCTTTTGCGGGGCATTGCTCCAAAGTAATCAGCTCCCCAACATTAAAACCCACCACCCACACACCCAAACCTACTCAAAAACCCTCCCAATACCCCCTTAAAAAAACACTAACCCCTTGAAGATCACCTTACCTTGAGAAGTCTTCACCCAACCGGGCCGAAAGTCCTCAATGAAGCCAGGTGAAGTGGTCCTCCAGATGGACAGAAGTCTTCATCCAAGCCGGGCAGAAGAGGTCCTCCAGACGGGTAGAAGTCTTCATCCAGATGGCATCTTCTATCTTCATCCATCCGGCGTGGAGCGGCTCCATCTTCAAGACATCCGACGCGGAGCATCCTCTTCTTTCGACGGCGACTGTAGAATGAAGGTTCCTTTAAGTGACATCATCCAAGATGGCGTCCCTTCAATTCCGATTGTCTGTTCCAATCAGCCAATAGAATGCAAGCTCAATCCTATTGGCTGATTGGATCAGCCAATAGGATTGAACTTCAATCCTATTTGCTGATTGCATCAACCAATAGGATTTTTCCTACCTTAATTCCGATTGGCTGATAGAATGCTATCAGACAATCGGAATTGAAGGGACGCCATCTTGGATGATGTCACTTAAAGGAATCTTCATTTTACAGTAGCCGTTGAAAGAAGAGGATGCTCCGCGTCGGATGTCTTGAAGATTTAGCAGTTCCGTGCCGGATGGATGAAGATAGAAGATGCTGTCTGGATGAAGACTTCTGCCCGTCTGGAGGACCACTTCACCCGGCTTTGTTTAGGACTTTGGCCCGGTTGGGTGAATACTTCTCAAGGTAAGGTGATCTTCAAGGGGTTAGTGTTAGGTTTTTTAAGGGGGGATTGGGTGGGTTTTAGAGTAGGGTTGGGTGTGTGGGTGGTGGGTTTTAATGTTGGGAGGGTATTGTACTTTTTTTACAGGTAAAAGAGCTGATTACTTTGGGGCAATGCCCTGCAAAAGGCCCTTTTAAGTGCTATTTGTAATTTAGTGTAGGGTAGGGCTTTTTTTTATTTTGGGGGGCTTTTTTATTTTGTTAGGGGGATTAGAGTAGGTGTAATTAGTTTAAAAATCTTGTAATTTTTTTATTATTTTCTGTAATTTAGTGTTTTTTTTTTTTGTACTTTAGATAATTTTATCTAATTTTATTTAATTTTAGTTAATTTAGGTAATTAATTTAATTATAGTGTAGTGTTAGGTATAATTGTAACTTAGGTTAGGTTTTATTTTACAGGTATATTTGTATTTATTTTATCTAGGTAGTTATTAAATAGTTAATATCTATTTAATAACTATTGTACCTAGTTAAAATAAATACAAACTTGTCTGTTAAGTAAAAATAAACCCTAAGCTAGCTACAATGTAACTATTAGTTATATTGTAGCTATCTTAGGGTTTATTTTACAGGTAAGTATTTAGTTTTAAATAGGAATAATTTACTTAATGCTAGGAATATGTATTTAGATTTATTTAAATTATATTTAAGTTAGGGGGTGTTAGGGTTAGGGTTAGACTTAGGTTTAGGGGTTAATAAATTTAATATAGTGGCGGCGGTGTAGGGGGGCAGATTAGGGGTTAATGCATATAATGTAGGTGGTGGCGGTGTAGGGGGGGAAGATTAGGGGTTAATACATATAATGTAGGTGGCGGTGGGCTCTGGGAGCGGTGGTTTAGGGGTTAAACACTTTATTTAGTTGCGGCGGGGTCAGTGAGCGGCGGTTTAGGAGTTAATACATTTATTAGAGTTGCGGTGGGCTCCGGGAGCGGCGGTTTAGGGGTTAATAACTTTATTTAGATGCGTTGGGTTCCGGGAGTGGCGGTATATGGGTAAAACATTATAGTATAGTGTGGGTGTTTAGTGACAGTTTACCAATAAAGCTAGGAAAAAGCCGAAGAGCAGCGAGATCGATGACTGTCAGTTAACAACAGTCCGCTGCTTATCGCCCCGTACTTGGTGCGCAGCTTTTTTACAGCTTTTTTGGTAATTTTGGAGATCGTATTCTGGTCTGCAGCAGCGATGTTAGGCGAACTTAGGTGGGCGTATTGGTGCCGTCGAATGCAGGTAAGTTGAAATCTTGATAAATAGATGCCCATGAGTGTAACTATAATTTTTAAATGTATTTTGGATGTTTTTTTGTTCACTTTTTATTTGAGTGCAACAGTTAACCAGAGCTCTGAAGTTACGGTAATCATTCTAACATAAATTGCGATTGCCCTCACGAGTTTGCATTTACTTTAAACTTGTAATACTAGCGGAATTTAACTTGAGCGTAAATGGGCATGAAAACCAGATATTGCCTGCATGCAAACCATAGTGCGCCACTCATCATCTAGCCCATAATATGAATTGCACTGACATAAAGTGACCTATTTAAACAGAATACTCATTTTTATAGACCATCATTTGCATACCTACAATACTTTTATCTACAAAATGTAGGGGTTGGAGATAATTATCTCACTGAGAATGGACCTGCACCATTGGGCAAGTAACCTGTTTAATTAACAAATAAGTCAGTTTCTTTTATTATCAGTAAAAGGACACTTCTCTAGTCAGTGAAGAATGAAGGAATGCAGGTACAAACCTCTACAGAACTTTAAAGTGAAGGTCAATTTGGATGAATTAGTGCCCGGTTTTTACTAAACCTATTAAAAACAAGGGCACTTCAATTAATCAAAATTGACATTTCACTCCTTTTCTTCAAAAATTTACCTTTTAATCCTGAAAGCTGCTCCAGCGTTTCCACCGGCCGTCGGAAGCCTCTTCTTACATCAGAAATGATGAATCCGGCTTCCTCCAATCACGGCTTTCCCCTGGGGGGATCATGGCCTGATGCAACACCGTGATTGGAGGAAGCGGGATTCGTCATTTTGGACCTGCGAAGAGGGCTTGCGACGGGCGGAGGAAGTGCTGCAGTGGCTGTCAGGATTAAAAGGTAAGTTTTTGAAGAAAAGGAATGAAATGTCAATTTTGATGAATTAAAGTGCCCTTGTTTTTAATAGGATTATTAAAAACTGGGCACTAATTCATCGAAATTGATCTTCACTTTAACCATGTAGTATTGTTACATGTTAGAGGCCGTCAAAACACTGGAAAGGACATAAATTTGACTACTCTATAAGACAAAAAAGGTAACTTTTAAAGTGTGACTGTCATTTAAAACTAAAGATAATCAGTATCGGAGGTGTAAAAAGGAGGAAAAACTGTTTTGTTTGAAACATTTTTGTCTCTGAGTTTTCACAATGTTCTGTGTGGCCTAATTTCATTCATGTGGGTGCTTGTATTATATTCTGATTCATTACTGTTTCTTTCAATAGGAATGGCAAATGTATAAAACAAATTTTAATATAAATTTTACATTATAGAATTGTAAATGATCTTTTAAATATAACAAAACATATAACTGACATATTGGCCTCTACTTATCAAGCCGTCAACCGCAAATATGCTGGAATTCCGCAGCATATTTGTGGCGAGCCTGATTCGCCTTAGTTATCAAAGGCTACAGACCAGCAAAAGTAGAATTTAGTGACGTAACATACGATCCGCCGGACTCAGTCTGACACAGATCGATGCTTTCGTCAATACAGATGTTCAGAACGCAAGTTCGGCACAATCTGACTACTTTTGCTAGTTATCAAAGAACTAGCAGGTACGCTCTGCACTTTTCCGGCCCAGCGTACCTGGTTTTCAATCCGCCGCCCTGGAGGTGGCGGATGCCATAGGAATCAATGGGAGTCTGACAGCAGCGAAAGTTCATGTTCGCTGCTGCCCAATATCCCATTGATTCCTATGGGAACGTCTACACCTAACACCCTAAAATGTACCCCGAGTCTAAACACCCCTAATCTGCCCCCCCTAAACCGCTGCCACCTACATTATACTTATTAACCCATAAACCGCTGCTCCCGGACCCCACCGCAACTAAATAAAGTATTTAACCCCTAAACTGCTGCTCCCGGAGCCCACTGCCACTCTAATAAACTGATTAACCCCTAAACCGCCGCTCCTAGACCCCGCCGCCACTATATTAAATTTATAAACCCCTAAACCTAAGTCTAACCCTAACCCTAACCCCCCTAACTTAAATATAATTTAAATAAATCTAAATAAATATTACTATCATTAACTAAATTATTCCTATTTAAAACTAAATACTTACCTATAAAATAAACCCTAAACTAGCTACAATATAACTAATAGTTACATTGTAGCTATCTCAGGGTTTATTTTTATTTTACAGGCAACTTTGTATTTATTTTAACTAGGTACAATAGTTCTTAAATAGTTTTTAACTATTTAATAACTACCTAGCTAAAATAAATACAAATTTACCTGTAAAATAAAACCTTACCTAAGTTACAATTATACCTAACACTACACTACAATTAAATTAATTAAATAAATTAACTACAATTAACTACAATTAAATAAAATTAAATAAAATTAACTAAAGTACAAAAACAAACAAACACTAAATTACAGAAAATAATAAAATAATTACAAGTTTTTTAAACTAATTACACCTAATCTAATCCCCCTAATAAAATAAAAAAGCCCCCCAAAATAATAAAAAGCCCTACCCTATACTAAATTATAAAGCCCCACAAAATAATAAAAAGCCCTGCCCTATACGAAATTAAAAAGAAATACAACCCCCCCAACATTAAAACCCACCACCCACACACCCAACCCTACTCTAAAACCCACCCAAACCCCCCTTAAAAAAAACTAACACTAACCCCTTGAAGATTACCCTACCTTGAGACGTCTTCACCCAACCGGGCCTAAGTCCTCAACAAAGCCGTGCGAAGTGGTCCTCCAGATGGGCAGAAGTCTTCGTCCAATCCAGGCAGAAGAGGTCCTCCAAACGGGCAGAAGTCTTCATCCAGGCGGCATCTTCTATCTTCATCCATCCGACGAGGAGCGGCTCAATCTTGAAGACATCCGACGCAGAGCATCCATCCAGACCGACGTCTACCCGATGAATGACTGGTCCTTTAAATGACGTCATCCAAGATGGCGTCCCTTGAATTCCGATTGGCTGATAGAATTCTATCAGCCAATCAGAATTAAGGTAGGAAAAATCCTATTGGCTGATGCCATCAGCCAATAGGATTGAGCTTGCATTCTATTGGCTGATTGGAACAGCCAATAGAATGCGAGCTCAATCCTATTGGCAGATTGGATCAGCCAATAGGATTGAACTTCAATCCTATTGGCTGATTGGATCAGCCAATAGGATTTTTTCTACTTTAATTCCGATTGGCTGATAGAATTCTATCAGCCAATCGGAATTCAAGGGACGCCATCTTGGATGATGTCATTTAAAGGAACCGTCATTCGTCGGGTAGTCGTCGGTCTGGATGGATGCTCTGCGTCAGATGTCTTCAAGATCGAGCCGCTCCTCGTCGGATGGATGAAGATAGAAGATGTCGCCTGGATGAAGACTTCTGCCCGTCTGGAGGACCTCTTCTGCCCGTATTGGATGAAGACTTCTGCCCGTCTGGAGGACCACTTCGCCCGGCTTCATTGAAGACTTAGGCCCGGTTGGGTGAAGACGTCTCAAGGTAGGGTGATCTTCAAAGGGTTAGTGTTAGTTTTTTTAATGGGGGTTTGGGTGGGTTTTAGAGTAGGGTTGGGTGTGTGGGTGGTGGGTTTTAATGTTGGGGGGGTTGTATTTCTTTTTTAACAGGTAAAAGAGCTGATTACTTTGGAGCAATACCCCGCTAATGGCCCTTTTAAGGGCTATTTGTAATTTAGTATAGGGTAGGGCTTTTTATTATTTTGGGGGGCTTTTTTATTTTATTAGGGGGAATAGATTAGGTGTAATTAATTTAAATTATATTTTATTATTTTCTGTAATTTAGTGTTTGGTTTTTTTTCTACTTTAGTTAATTTTATTTAATTTTATTTAATTGTAGTTAATTGTATTTAATTTAGGTAATTAATTCAATTGTAGTGTAGTGTTAGGTGTAATTGTAACTTAGGTTAGGTTTTATTTTACAGGTACATTTGTCTTTATTTTATCTAGGTAGTTATGAAATAGTTAATAACTATTTAGTAACTATTCTACCTAGTTAAAATAAATACAAACTTGCCTGTAAAATAAAAATAAACCCTAAGCTAGCTACAATGTAACTATTAGTTATATTGTTGCTATCTTAAGGTTTATTTTATAGGTAAGTATTTAGTTTTAAATAGGAATAATTTATTTAATGCTAGAAATCTTTATTTAGATTTATTTAAATTTTATTTAAGATAGTGGGTGTTAGGGTTAGACTTAGGTTTAGGGGTTAATAAATTTAATATAGTGGCAGCGGTGTAGGGGGGGCAGATTAGGGGTTAATAAATATAATGTAGGTGGCGGCGGTGTAGGAGGGGGCAGATTAGGGGTTAATAAATATAATGTATATGGCGGCGGGCTCCGGGAGCGGCAGGATAGGGGTTTAAAAACTTTATGTAGGTGGCGGCGGTATAGGGGGCGGCAGATTAGGGGTTAATATGTATTATGTAGGTGGCGGTCGGCTCCAGGAGTGGCGGTTTAGGGGTTAATAAAGTTATTACAGTTGCGGTGGGCTCCAGGAGCGGCAGTTTAGGGGTTAATAACTTGTTTTAGTTGCGGGGGCTCTGGGAGCGGCGGTATAGGGGTTAATCAGTATAGTATAGTGTGGGTGCTTAGTGACAGTATACCAAGAAAGCTGTAAAAAAGCCACAGAGCAGCGAGATTGATGACTGTTAGTTATCAACAGTCCACTGCTTATCGCTCCGTACTTGGTGCGCAGCTTTTTGACAGCTTTTTTGATAATTTTGGAGAACGTATTCAGGTCCGTGGCAGCGATGTTAGGCGAACTTAGGTGAGCGTATTGGGGCCGTTGAATGCAGGTAAGTTGACGGCTTGATAACTAGAGGCCATTGAATTTGAGCCAATGATTAGCTTCCAGAGACACACAACTGCATGTTCCAATAGCTTTAAGAAAAATGATTAAAAATGGCTTAACTTCTTAACTTCCCCTAGTCTCCCACCTCCCTATGCTAGGTTAAGGCCCTGTAAAGCTATCATCAAATTTTAGTATGGTGCATGACTAGCTGTCCATAAAATCAGTCATAAGTAATACTATGGCAGGATTGGACAGGGGATGATGGACAAATGAATGGTCAGACCCCTTGTACATCATTGAAGCTGATTAGCCAAACAATATAGCTCCTTTCCCCACTTTCCTACCCCTTCCTGCACAATTTTTTTGGTGCCAAATGGCATGAATATACTTATTAATTTGGTCAAGCACCTTTAACTCTCCATCCCTTTTGTCCCTTTCATTCAATAATGTATTTGTCTGTTCTTGTATCGGCCCAATTACCATTTCATCAAATAGAGAATTTGTCAAAATCCAAATGCACAGCTCTTGTATCAATAAATTCACATGAGTGAAGTACCCCAGTTGGTGCTAATGAAGCAGATTGGGCATGTTATCTGTCCCACAGCTGATTGGTCTCTGGTTAACCTGCAGGGATTAACCCACCGCCTCCCAATCAGGTTAAGGATATAAAGTAAAACAGTTGCCAGTTGCTATAAAAGGCAAATATTTATTTATTTCAATTTTTTTAAACAATAATTTTGAAACATGTTTCTTGGCTGTTTTTTCCTTGTGGCCATTTCATCAGACATAGCTAAACATTGTTTCAATCTAACTATTTAACCCCTTCAAAAAAGTGAGTTTCCCTGTATGTCATGTATCTATCTATATATTATATATGTGTGTGTGCGCTAGTGTGTTTGTGTGCGTGCATGCGTGTGTTGGTGTGTGTTAGACTTGTGCAGCCAAAAATGTTTTGTTTCAAACAAAATATTCGTAACAAATATTCGGGGAAATTAGTTTCCCTGAATATTGGTTGGCTGCAATATTCAGTATTTGTTAAAATGAAACAAATACTGAATATTCGTTAAACATTTACATTCTGTTTTGTTCAAACACATGTAAATTTTTAAAAGCTACAAGTGAAAAATTCACCTGTAGCTTTACACTTAACTTTTGCACAGGTTTAGTGCAGATCCTGGGAGCGAAATTGCTTTGATTGCCTCGTCGGCATCGCAGCTCTATGATCCATCAGAATGTTCAAACAAAAGGGGTTTGTCCGAGCAATGTCGGCGAGCGTCAATGTCTCTCCCATAGAAGTCGATTGGAGCATGACGTCACCGTCCATATCGTTGACATTGCCACTCATCTGCATTTTACTGCGGAGGGGGGACCCTATTCGACTATTCGTGCTTACAAAGCGCAAACAGTGCGCTCACTGAAAGGAACATTTGTTTTTGTTTAGGCACACTTCAAATATTTCCGTGAGGTTAATTTACACCTACACTAACTAGCTCAGCCAATGTTGTCTCAGCAGCTAATAACTGGTGAGAAAAACATGGCCACTACCCTCCTAGCAACCTACACTTTGCTGCTTTGAACATATCGATCTTGTGTTGATGTGTCCAAAGCAAAGTGCAGGCTACTCCCACAAGCACGCCTCGCTAACTCCCCCTGAACGCCTATATCTACGTCACACCTAAGCTACATTACCCCTGCTCTGCCTCGCTACTTCCCACCGAATGCCTACACCTACATCACGGCTAACCTACACTCACCCTGCACTGCCCAGCTAAGTCCCTAATACGGCCTACACTGACATAATGTGTAAACAACACTCCCCAGTAACACCCATCTAACTGCCTAATTTAAAAAAAATAACTAAGTATAATAAACTATACTATAAGTAATAAACCTTATTGAAACTATATAACTATGTCGCTAAAGTTATCATCAATGTTTAAATAATGTGTCACAGAGATGCGCTAAAATGCCGGCGGCACCTCAGACCTCTGGTTAATTTTCTAAAAGTTCCCCAAATGCCCTAAAAATAGAAGGCATTATAGTTTTTATTTTATTTTTAAAAAGTAGCATTATAAGAAATGTGTGTTCTAATAGGCCGCAATGTAAATATATACAGTATGCATATGCTTATATAAATATATATTTATGTGTTAATGTGTTTATATATTAACACATACATATAATCATATACATATATATTTAAGTTTGCTGCCATTGCTGCGCGACTTACCCCCTTCACTTTGTGAGGTTCTGATGCTGTCCCTGACAGTATCAGAACGAGGCTCCCATAGGAGCCTATGGAAGAGTGCTCTTGTGTCCATGCTTCCTAGCAATGTGAATGCAAGCTTGCATTCGTATTGCGCTTAACTTTTAATTCCAAATGCACATTATCATGCACTGGTAATACAAAGTGGGGCGCTAATATCGCTTTCATGCAAGTGATATTTAGTGCTCCACTTGTAACCTTGCCCTAATATGGGCAAAACAACACAGACACTGGACAGAGGTAGATTGGAAAAAAGTGTTATGGACTGTTGAATCTATGTTTGAGGTGTTTGGATCACAAAAAAAGAACATTCATGATATGCAAGCCAAATGAAAAGATGCTGGAGGGCTGCTCCTGAGCCCTTGCGGGGCAGGTTTGCATATGCGAGCCTGCTTCCCGCAATGTAAGAAGCAGCGGTCATTAGACCGCTACTTCTTACACCCTACGCCACCTTTGAGGTGGCGAGGGAAAATCACAGAGAGCGAGCTCTCTGTGATTGACAGCCCCTTCAGTCGTGCGATTGGTCGCGCAAATGAAGGGCCGGGCATTACACACTCTGATGAGTGTGTAATGATACATACAGACCAGCGGATCAATAGATCCATTGCCCGTATGTAGCAAAGGCGGGCAGACAGCTTCGCAAGTTGAGAAGCTGTCTGCCCGCCTTTTAGTACATGGAGCCCCATCTGTCAAACATGATGGAGGCAATGTGATAGTCTGAGGGTGCTTTGGTAGTGATAAAGAAGGAGATTTACACAGGGTGAAAAGGACCTTAAAGAAGGAAGATCTTCACTCCATTTTGCACAGTTATGCTATACCCTATGGACAGTGCTTGATTGGAGCTGATTTCCTACTACAACAGGACAATGACCCAAAGCACAGCTCCAAACTATACAAGAACTATTTAGTGAAGAAGCAGTCAGCTGGTATTGTGTCTTTAATAGAATGGGTAACACAGTCACCATACCTCAACTCTATTGTGCTGTTGTGGGAGCAGCTTGACCATGTAGTATATAAGAAGTGCCCAGCAAGCCAATCCAACTTGTGGGAGGTGCTTCAGGAAGCATAGGGTGAAATCTCTTCAGATCTCCTCAACAAATTGACAACTGGAATCCCAAAGGTCTGCAAGGCTGTAATTGCTGCACATGGATTATTCTTTGACAAAAGCAAAGTTCAAAGGACACAATTATTTCGCTTAAAATTCATTATTTCTAACGTTGTCAATGACTATATTTCCTATTCAAACTCATTTCATGTATGTTCTCACGGCATGAGAAAGAGGCTCCCATTGGAGCCTATGGAAGCACGCTGCTTCCTTGCAACGCGAACGTGAGGTAGTGTTCACATTGCGTTCAACATATAATACCAGCGCACATTTGCATGCGCAGGTATTACTAAGTGGAGCGTAAATACTGATCTCACAAAAGCGATATTTTGCACTCCACTTTTAATCTAGCTCAAAGTGATTTGGGGGATTTAGTAAATCCATCCCAGGTTGAAGGAACTTTATAATAGTGTAAAGCGATACCAATAGGTGCCGTGTGATAGTAGCCTCTTGTGCTCCAAGACCATAGAGATACGTTTATGTGGATTTTTAATGGATTTGAACAGGGGCATTATCAGTATTTTGTGTGTTTGTGGGGTTATAGATTTGGCTAATTATTATAAGTGCAAAAAATGCTAAATTTGTTTCCCTTGATTGATTGAGCAGGAAGCTTTTGTATCTGTTTGGGGATATTTCTTCGTATTGTCATCCAGCATGGCAGGGGTAATAAGCTGAGGGTAGTGTTTGGGGTTAACTCCATTTAGTTGTGAGGTTCAATAAGTGAAAAATGTCTCCATTAATGAGTTTAGTTATAAGAATTTGAGTTGTGATCAGCAAAATAAACTGATTAATGTTAAATAAAGAGACATTTTCACAGAACCAATAAAGTGCTGATGAAAGACAAAAAAATGGCTGACTGTAGCACCCTCAAATGTCAAAGTTATACAATGCAATGCAGCTTCATTTTATGTGTCCTTAGCTCTATCTAGAACAAGGAAAGGTAAATGGGTAGATATTGGGCATAAGCTGCAATATGTAATAGAAAAAGATGACTCCTCTCACCAGTCCTTTAATATCCCCTTTATATGTTACTCTGCAGCAAACTTTCCTAGAAACTTAATTTTTAAGACAAAAATACCACCCCCCATTTAACAAACACCCCTTACACCAGCAAGTAAAGAGTCCAGAAGCCATTAGAGCCAGTACTGAGTTACACATTTATTTCTACAAATCAGTTGTTTATTAAATGAAGGATCACAGCTAATGGGGCAGCACTGAGCACTGTAGCTGAGTTCCATGTCTAGGTTGTTCATTTCTGAAAAATAAAGAAAAATATAATAAGTTTCAAACTATTATTTCCATTAGTTGTTAATGTATTAATCATAATGACAAATAAATATAATATATATAAAATATTTTGATGCTGAACCCTTAACATACAGGGGCCGATTTATTAAGCTGTGGGCAGACATGATCGGCTGTAGCGGATCATGTCCGCCCAACATCACTAAATGCCGACAGCATACGCTGTCTGCATTTAACATTACACAAGCATTTCTAGTGAACTGCTTGTGCAATGCAGCCCCCTGCAAATTTGCAGCCAATCGGCCGCTAGCAGGGGTGTAAATCATCCAGATCGTATCTGATCAGGATGATTGCTGTTCCCCACCTCATAGGTGGCAGATAAGTTAAAGAGCAGCGGTCTTAAGACCGCTGCTTCTTAACTTATGTTTCCGGCTAGCCTAATGGCTCGCGCGGAAACTGCTGCATTTGCAGCATGTTAAATCGGCCCCACAGAGTTAAAATCAGTGTTGGACCAGCAATGCAGACCTCCCATCCATCCTGGATCTTGGGGGTTCTTTCTGGTTGGGAGGTTTGCTTGCTGTCCTTCCCAGGGCTCCCTTTAGGGCCAATGAATTAGTTTTTAGGGGCTTTCCCAGATACACCATTGGTACACCCTTGCTCCATCTAAACATGCTCATGGTGCACCTGTGGTCCCCCCTCTCTCCTACAGAGCTCCGCCCAGCAGATCCTGGTGGGCCACTGTCCCAGAAAGCCTCCCTATCCCATAAAACCTCTGGGAAATGTTATAGGTATAGCAATTCCCTGCTGATCATGAGCTAAATAGCCTTCACTAATTCTTACTCTAACTTGAACCCTAGGGGAAAGCACTTGATGAGTCACATAGTTAAGATTTTAATTTTTGTGGCTTCCCCTAATATCTTATTCTTTTTGATTAAATATCTTTATTTTCCTAAAAAAATGTCTCAGTTTACAGGATTTGAAAAAAACAAACACTATAACGCCCATTTCATTGAAGAAGTTATAGTCACTTATTTTCAGCAGCTTACAGAAACAATTTAATTTATGGAATTTAATGTAATTGTAATAGCTTCATAATTCATGTTAAATACCACAAGCTACAGGGCTGTGCGCTTGATATCTGCTTTGAATGATCTTCATAAAAATGAAGCCACTTACCATTTTCATACTGAGTTTTATCTCTTGGCTCTGCTAGCAGAACATGAATTGCATGAGCTTCCCAAAAAAACATGTATTTGTTAAAATGCCAATGCATGTTTCATAAATACACTCAATATACACACAAATAAAATGAACACTATATAAGTATATATGTATATACTGTATATGTGTGTGTGTGTGTGTTTGTACTCACCATTGTATTGTATCTTGACTCTTCCATTAACAATTCCTCTTTATAAGACTTTTTGTGGAGCATGCGATGAGCTGTAATGTGGGGGGATTTCTGTATTGCTGTTTGGAAAAGGTGGCTCAAACTCAGCCTTATTAGCAGATACTGGAGAAGGGGGTCCTGCGTGAAGTACACCAGCAGGGGGAGGCAAGTAATTTGAGGGAACAGGCAGCTTTGGAGGGAGACCACCTTGGTTGGCAGATGGTGGTAAAGGATGTCCCAGTAGGTCTAGAAGACGAGGAAGTGGTCCACCTTGGAAAATACCAGGATGAGAATGATCACCTGGAAGGACACCAGGTGGAGAAGGAAGCTTACCCTGGAGAAAGCCAGGTTTAGGAAGATTACTTGGCTGACCATTAGAATGAGGAATGAATGGAAGACCATTGGAATGAACACCAACTGGGGGAGGACCACCTTGAACATTATTAGGCTTAGGCGGGGGAGCATCTTGCAGAATACCTGGAAGAGGAGGAAGGTTACCTTTTCCAACTCCATGAGGACCTTATGGAAGGTACAAAAAAAATAATAAATACATAAATAAATAAATAAATAAATAAATATGTTTGATCAATTAACGAGAGTGCAAAACATCAACAAAATAATGTTAAATGTAGGCATGGTATCCCATTTTAACAGCATGGCTGATATATGAAAACTATGGGGCCGATTTATCAAGTGTCGGGCGGACATGATCCGCTGTAGCGGATCATGTCCAGCCGACACCATGAAATGCCGACAGCATACTCTGTCAGCATTTATCATTGCATAAGCATTTCGGGTGAAATGCTTGTGCAATGCCGCCCCCTGCAGATTCACGACCAATTGGCCACTAGCAGGGGGTGTGAATAATCCGGATCGTATCCGATCGGGATGATTGCTATCTGCCACCTCAGAGGTGGTGGATGAGTTAGGGAGCAACGGTTTTACGAGCGTTGCTTCATAACTTTTGTTTCCGGGGAGCCTGATGATTCGTGTGGAAACAGATGCATTCACAGATTCCTAAATCGGCCCCTATATCTAAATAAACGTATGTATTACAACCCAACATGACCGCAGTGACAGTACATAGAGGATTTGTTTAGAGAACAATGAGCTCTCAGGAACATGAAATGATATCATCTCAGCCTAAAGGTACACAAAGCAGTGTTTTGTACCTTTAAAAGAGTGTGTTATAAAAACGTATTCAAAATGTGTTCCCCTAGAAAGGGATGGTCCTGTGCTGAAAGACAAATGTTGTAATGATTGTGAGGCAAATCACATCACTGTCTACCCCCAGTAAAGCAGGTGAAGTATTTCTCCATATATTTTATCTCCTTAAATGGATTCTAAACCCAGTTTTTTTCTTTCATGATTCATATAGAGCAGCAATTTTAATCAACTTTCTAATTTACTCCTATTATCAATTTTTCTTTGTTCTCTTGCATTTAGCCACTAATAAGCAAGCGTAACCCAGGTTCTGAACCAAAAATGGTCTGGCTCCTAAGCTTTACATTCCTGCTTTTTAAATAAAGATAGCAAGAGAACGAAGAAAAATTGATAATAGCAGTAAATTTGAAAGTTGATTTAAATTGCTCTTCTATCTGAATCATGAAAGAAAAAAAATTGGGTTTAGCATCCCTTTAATAATATTATATATTCTTTTCTAATGTAGAACATTTTTGAATGAGTAAAACATTGATTGGAAAACATATCAAACTGCAGGCGGTTTAATTCTTCCCAAGATTCCCTGTATTTAATTAAAGGGACAGTCTAGTCAAAATTAAACTTTCATGATTCAGATAGGGCATGCAATTTTAAACAACTTTCCAATTTGCTTCTATTATTTAATTTGCTCAATTCTTTAGATATCCTTTGTTGAAGAAATAGCAATGCACATGTGTGAGCCAATCACACAAGGCCTTTATGTGCAGCAACCAATCAGCAGCTACTGAGCATATCTAGATATGCTTTTCAGCAAGTGATATCAAGAGAATGAAGCAAATTAGATAATAGAAGTAAATTAGAAAGTTGTTTAAAATGACATGCTCTTTTTAAATCACGAAAGAAAAAAATTGGGTTTCATGTCCCTTTAAATAAAGTCACACACAAGACCAACAAGGTGGCACTTAGTCACTGATAATGCTGTTGTACACTGGAGCAAATAATTGAACACAGAGCAGTATATGGATTTCTGCAGCTATAATCCCACATACTCTATATTCTAATAATGATGCTGATTATTCTAAGACAGATATCAGAAGACAACAGGATGAGATTGGTCTCACAAAGAGTGCTGCGGATCTCAGTAAATACAATACATTGCTCACCATTATCGTTGTGGTAACTCAGCCTTGTATGCACTTTGTTATACAGAGATATTTGTGTACAAATAGCAGTAAGAACTAACTGTATTACAAAGAAATACAACATAACACAATTAATCACTGATAAACATTTAAAGGGTGTTTTTTATCTCTCTTTAAATAAATGTATGGCATACATCAGCAATTATGCACCAAATTGCAGTAGGATCGGCATAAAAAGTATACACTTTAAATGTTTTTACTTTCTTTTAAATTTTCTCAAGGTTTAACTAGCAAGAATAAATCTGTTTGAAACCCATGTGAGAATATTTGATTGTGGTCACTAAGCATTAGTTATAAACAAGTTTGTGCACTGCTCTAAATAGTCACTGTGTGGCATGTAGTCAGCTCAGACAAACTACAGCATACTTAATTTGACTTTCAGTTTGTCTAAGGAGCAGGAGATAAACATAAGTTTCAGAGGTCAAAATTAAACTTTCATGATTCAGAAAGAGCATGCGATTTTAAGCAACTTTCTGATGTAATTATATTATCTAATTTGCTTTGTTCTTTCTGCATACATTGTTGAAAGGCATGCCTAGGTGTGACTAGGAACAAGACACTACTGAAAGCTAGCTGGTGATTGGTGCACATACATGCCTCTTGTTATAGGTTAATTTAACTCCCAGTAGTGCATTGGTGCACCTTTAACAAAGGATACCAAGAGAATTAAGCAAATTTGATAATAGAAGTAAATTTGAAAGCTTTTTTAAAATTACTTGCTCTATCTGAATCATGAAAGAAACAATTTGGGTTCAATGTCCCTTTAAATAAGTTAAATAATTTACAGGATGTAACATCTTAATTTTAATGTTCCCTTCAGCATCAAGGTTCTGAATGATTTTTCTCTTAGTAATGACGAGTGACACTTACCTTTCCTTCCTTGGGGAATTGCCCAGGTCTGAACCACAAGAGCGATGAAAATGACCTGCTTCATGTTTGATGCGCTACTGTCATTGACAGCTCTGGTCTGCAATAACAAGGGGTCTAAAGCTCTATTTAAAGCTCTTGCCTGGACACAAAACACTTTGGGTTTGGGGATTAAATGGGATGGGACAGAGGGGACCATGATTCTGCAAAATTCCTATTATTGAGGCAACAAAAGCAAATAACAAGGTAAACCAGGTGTTCTAGTATATGTATTACCTTTAAAAATAGTAGAAAGAAATGTGCAAAGGGCTATTAAGTGATTATATTACAAGTTATGTGGTTGTGAACAAATAAAGAACATTGGTTTGTATTGCTAGACCTTTTGTCCCCTGGTATTTAGTTATATTTATAGGAACTAAAATATATAGGAACATAGATATACAGTACATAAAGACCAGAAGGATTATAACAGCTGCACATATTTCCTTCTGAAAGTTGTTTAATTCATTCTCATCATACCCTTATATACATCCCAGACATATGTGTCATTACCATCTCTGCTGGATGTCAACTAGGGATGGGTGAATGTTTTGCAACATTCGAAAAATGAAATGAATTTTAACACATTTGTTCATTCATTTAGAATTTAGAATTTGTTGTACATCATTCTAACATTCATTTAATGTAATAGTATTTCTAATGTTCTCTTTAAATGTAATATTCAAATTATGCCATATTAGAATTACAAACATTCCAATTGATATTTTTGTATCTATCATGTATCAATTTACTATACTCCCTGCCACATGAACTATTGAACTTCTGAATAGTATTTTTTAAATCAAATGTTACATTCATAATTTCAAATGGGGATATTTGATCTAATTAAGGACATTCGAAAACGAAACATTCTTATCAACATTTAATTGTCCAAAAAAATGTCCACAGGACTATTCGTTCTACCAGGTTCTATTCGTTCTACCAAACAAATTACACTTTCAGCACATTTGCCCATCCCTAATGTCAACCAGCATGAGTCAAACACCCTTTCTGTAAAGTGCTTCTGCAAATTGCTCCTGATCTTGTTTCCCTCTAAGTTTAGATCATGACCTGATGTTCCGGTGTTGTTCTTTTTGTGATAAATGCTTCATCCTCAGCTTTATAAAATCCCTTAATATACATGAAGGTTCCTATCCTATCCTCTTTACCTTCTCAGCCCTAAGCTATACATCTTAGGATCATGATATATTTCCTTGTAAGTTTTATTGTTTAGACTACTTTATTAGCCTCCTGTATACAGTCTAGTTTATTTATATCATCAAGGAGATAGAGTCACTAGAACTGTACACAATATACAAATGCCTAATATTACCTCGCTAGCAATAAACTGGCATACATATATTGCTTTTCATGCTATTATCTACTCCTGTAGAACCAGCAACCTACTGACCTTACCTGCTGTGCTGCTGCATTGTTTACCAAATTTCAAATCCTGTGAAATAATAATCCCCAAGTCCAAATTCTATTTTATTTCTATCCGTAAAGGACCATAGGGTCTAGGCCAGTTGTGGCAAACCTTGGCAGCTCAGATGTTTCACAACTACATTTCACATGATACTTAGGCACTCTGCAGTCCAGTTGAGTATCATGGGAAATCTAGTTGTGAAACATCTGGAGTACCAAGGTTCACCATTACTCGTCTAGGCTTTGCAGTGTTGCACCACATTATCATGTTGCTCTATTGTTTGCTATATTCTCTCCTCCAACTAGCTTATAATAGTAATTGTGGCCCTGCTGAATATGGGTTATCCTCCATTGTTGTTAAAATTCAAACATAAAATCCCTTTAAATTAAAATATTCCACTAGCAATGGGAAGGACAGACTGATAGATGAACTTGTTTGCTTGACTCTTTGTATTGACTGAGAAAGGGACTTAACCCTTACCATGTTCACAAGAGATTAGAACCAGATGCAATACAAATGGATTAGTTAGCTTTAATTAAAGCAGTTAATATTCAAACAAGAAAAAAAATACCTGCTTATACTCAAGTGATCCTCAATGGCTGATCAGACAACTCTGACAAGCGCTATTGGCTGATAGGAACACACCTCCACAAACTGTGGAAAGGCAACGTGATTATTTTTAGGACAAAAACAACTATAAAATAATATTTTATAAATAGTATATTTTAAATTGTTCTCTTTTAGGGGGAATTACAAAAATGAGTGAAATGGTCTTTTATGATAGGGCACCCAGCTTTGTTAAAAGCTTCTAAAACTCAAGCAAAACACAGCTCACAAATTTATATATTTATCCTTCATTTCTTTAATATTCTAGAGAGTGCTTAACCCTCTAACTGCTGAGCCATTTCCACCCTCTGTCCTTAGAGGTTTTGGAGTTTTAGATCCTGATCACATTTAAGCCCCACTGCAAATAATTTTTAGTGGGAAACTCACACAAATTATATATTATTATATATTATTTTATTCAGCAGAACAAACAGGAGTTTAGGTCCATTTGTAAACACGATAGGACACTTAACATCACTCCAAAAACCTCTAGCTGTGAACAAAAAGCTTTAAAATAATTGGCAGATGATAACTCTATAGTAGTATGAGTGCAGATAAAGGTGGAGGAATTGTTATACAAGTGAGACAAGAGTAGGTATCTGAAGCACTAAGACTTTTAAGAGATGATGTGACCTTTAATGTGTTAACAAAAAAGCCCACAAGATTTTTTAGAAGATTATAAGAAATTGATTTTGGTAGGGAGAGAAAGGGGGGTTTTGAATAACACTGAACAAAAGTATCTACAAGTAGTCAATCTGGTACTCGCGATTTTTTATCACCTCCCCAAGATTCATAAGGGTTTGGATAACCCACCGGGGAGGCCGATAGTGGATTGACTACAAATTATCGGAGTATGTGGATCATACCCTTAAACCATTAGTTACAGTATTAAGGTAATTTGTTTGAGATACTCCACACATTCTAAAACTACTAGAAGGCACTAAATGGCAAAGTAATTATCTATGGGTCACGATGTATGTGAGCTCATTATACACCTCCATACCTCATGATTTGGGTATCACAGCTGTAAGGTAGTATTTGGAGAAATGTGGTTTTATTAACGATAACAAAATTAAATTTTTAGGGGATCTATTAGGTTCATTGTAACGAAAAACTATTTTATGTTTGACAATAAATACTATCTCCAAAAGACTGGTACCGCGATGGGTACAAAATTCGCATGGAATTTGCTATCTTTACATGGGGTGGTGGGAGGATTTGTATATTTATAATACGGAGAATCGCTATAAAAATAACATCATCAAATAGTATCACTATATTGATGACGTGCTCATCATATGGCAAGGTGAGATTGATACTCTAAATGAATTTGTAAAATACACTAATATGAATATGTAATATATCACGATGGAATATAATAAAGAAAAAAATCACCTTTTTGGACCTTGAAATTGCCCAAGAGAATGGTGGAATTTATACAAAATTGTATCGGAAATCGACGGATACGAATGGGTATCTGCACGCTATAAACAGGCACCATAAAAAATGGATCGGTAACATTCCCTTTGGGCAGTTTCGGAGGGGAGAAGAAATTGTTCCAGGGAGTATGATTTTCAGAATGAGTCCAAAACCATTTGCAATAGGTTTCTGGCCAAAGGGTACCCAGAATATATAGTTATAGGAGCATGTGGAAGAACGGAAGCAATGGATAGAAGTGCACTTTTAGATAATAAAAGGAAAAATAAAAGTGAAGAGAATAATCAGAAACGTGCAACGTGCAGAAAGGTACAACTAGTGACAAAATTTAATAGAGCATTGTTATAATTTCATCAGCTATTGTCAAATTTCCTGAACTGTTTTAAAAGGCTTCCTCCTTGGTTTCCTTTCTGCATAACAAATTACTGCTACAATGATATCCATTCAGTTTATATTGTCTGCCTGCTGCATTACTTTGTATCCGTATCTTTAGTGCTACATTTGAATAAACTGTTCCTATTTTTTATTTCATCAGTGTTATTTCAGCTACATTATTGTGATCACTTTAATCACTCTTTGGGGGATTTACTAGTCTTACTATTATGTTAGAGACCCCTAAAGGTTGTAACACATTAACTGCTACATCTTCGTATAGTTTCTATCAAGTAATTGGGAACTGTTCAGAGGAATTCAGCAACAAATACCATTACCCTAGCAACTGTTTATAACCTCACAGTTTATCTAATCACTAAGTTCTGCATATTTTGATTAGTTTTTAGTAATCATAACAAATTAACAAGCCATACAACATGGATCAAGCAGAACTCTCCAGCCATGTTATAACCTTGCACAGAGAGTAGATCATCTTACTCAAGGACTTAGAGATCTGCAGGTGGAGAACCAAACTCTTCGAGACATTCTTAAAGGTACAGTACCAACCAAACATGTCTGCCCTGAACCAGTACAAGAGTCCATAGTTTCACTCCCAGATTTATTCTCAGATGATAGGAATTCCTTCAGAGATTTTAGAAATGCGTGCACCTTGCTATTTTCTATGTGACTATAAAACATATAACACAGAGAGACAGAAGGTTCTTACTGTTATTTCCTTTCTGAGTACTGAACCCAGGACTTGGGCGTACACTTATTATGAGCAGAATAATTCTATTTTAGATTCTTTAGATGCATTTTTCAAGGCTATGGCACTCCTCTACGATGATCCCTGTAAACAACTCACCTCTGAAAATCAAATGAGGGCCCTAAAACAGGGTAAAAGGCCCATAGAGGATTATATTGCAGAGTTCAAGAGGCTCTCTAAGGATACACAGTGGAACAATATTTCTCTCCGCAATCAATTTTGTTTGGGTTTATCTGAAGGGCTCAAGGATGAACTTTGTAGAACAGATATTCCTGAATTTTTGGATGCTTTAATGGCTCTTGCTATTAATATTGATCGGCGACTCAGGGAAAGAAAGAAAGGTTTAATTTCGATCCCATTACTGTAAGAAGTTTTCCAAAGGTTATCCAAACCCCAAAGGTTACAGACGAAGCAATGGAGATCAATTTCATCAGAGGACCGCTAAAACTTGAGGAAAAAATGAGAAGGGCAAATAATCTCTGCCTCTACTGTGCATCCAAGAACTATGAGGTTTAAGATTGTCTGAATTTGGCCAGGAATAAAAAAGGTAACCTACATAAACTATCTTACAGAGATTCTACTGTTACCACTGTTAATACTTACTGTGAACTTTCTCTTTTCCTACAGTGGGATTGTCATCAGATTACGCTTAAGGCCATTATTGACTCTGGAGCCTCTGGAAACTTTATAGATTCCAATATTGTTTGTGCAAATAAAATTCCTATAGTTAAAAAGGAAAATCCTCTTGTACTTTGCTTATTTGATGGTTCCCATGTATCTAATGGTCCTATCACACACCAAACACAAACTATATTGGCAATGGTCACCACACATAAAGGCCATACTGAAAAAATCATTTTCGATGTAACTCCCTCCCCCCTTTTCCCAATAATACTAGGGTTAAAATGGTTAAAAACTCACCAACCCAGTATTAACTGGAATAGCTCTAACGTACGGTTTAATTCCAACCATTGTAAAAGGTTCTGTTATCCAACTGTATCCGCACTACAGGAAGTAGTCCCAAGCAGCTCACCTGTTCCATCTATCCTCAAGGAATACCTACAATATGTGGATGTATTTGATAAAAAAGAGGCAGAATCATTGCCTCCACACCGAACGTTTGATTGCCCAATTGAAATAATTCCTGGTTCTACTATACCTGTTGGTCATGTATATCCCCTATCACAAACATAATTAGTATACTTAGAGGAATATTTAGATGAGAATCTAAAAAAGGGGTTTATTAGACCTTCCAGTTCTCCAGCTCGAAAAGCTATATTTTTTGTCCACAACAAGGACAATTCTATTCGCCCCATTGTAGACTACAGACAACTGAACAAAATTACTGTAAAAAATCTCTATCCGCTACCATTAATTCCCAAATTAATAGAAAGGTTATCTACAGCCACTATTTACACAAAGTTAGATCTTAGGGGAGCGTATAATCTTATTTGAATGAGTGGAGACGAATGGCTCACAGCCTTCCGCACTAGGTACGGACTCTATGAGTACTGTGTGATGCCATTTGGGCTCTGCAACACCCCCACAACTTTCAAAAATTTCATTTATTTAATTTTCCGTGACATATTGGATGTATATGTTATTATCTACTTAGATGACATACTCATCTATTCTAACAACCTACAGGATCATGTACAACATGTACAAACTGTTCTTTCTCGTCTTAAACTCCACCAACTCTATGCCAAACCAGAAAAGTGCATTTTCCACACTCAAGAAAATTCCTTTCTTGGATAAAGAATCACCCCACAAGGGGTTTATATGGAAGACAATAAGGTCTCCACTATTATCAATTGGCCATAACCAAACAATTAAAGGGATCTTCAAAGTTTTCTAGGCTTTTCAAATTTCTACCGAAAGTTTATTAGGAACTTTTCATCCATTGAAAAGCCTCTGACAAATCTTACGGGAAAAAATACCAAATTCAGTTGGTCCACTCAATCACAACATTCATTTGAGTTCCTTAAAAAGGTGTTCACTACCGCACCCATACTGCACTTCCCTGATCCCAACCTCTAATATATATTGGAGGTTGATGCCTCTGATTCTGCTATAGGTGCTATTCTATCTCAAAGAACGTCCCTAAAAGAACCTATACACCCTGTGGCTTTTTTTTCCTGTTCCTTGAAAAAGAGTTACTATCAATCAAATCCTCATTAGAACATTGGAGACACTTGTTGGAGGGTACAAGAGCTCCTATTCTTATATACACCAACCACAAAAATTTAGAATACCTCCAAACTAACCGTACCTTGTCCGCCAGACAAGTCCGCTGGAGTTTATACTTTTCCAGGTTCCATTACCTCATATTGTACCGCTCCAGTTCAAAAAATGGAAAGGCAGATGCCCTTTCCAGGAAGGATTTAAACCCTCATTCCAAGAAAACCCATGCAACAGTCATTCCCTCTGAGCACTTCATTGCACTCACTACCAATCTGCTACAAACCATCAAACAAAGTCAAAAACAAGACCCCCTCCCTCTCAAATTATAACTTAAAGAAACAAGACGATGGTCTTTATTACTTCGGGAGCTTGATATACATTCCCCAGGCAATACAAGACTCAATTCTTCGTCTCACACATGATTCTATTGTAAGTGGTAATCCGGGTATACAGAATACCATAAACCTGCTAAGAAGAGCTTTTTGGTGGCCGAATATGACTAACACTGTTAAATCTTACATCAAAGGTTGTACCACATGCACTCGATACAAGAAAGATCACCAAAAACCCTACGGTTTGCTAATTTCTCTTCCAGTACCTAACCGCCCATGGAAGGAAATAGCCATGGATTTTATTGTGGATGTACCTAAATCTTCCTCTTACACAACCATTCTTGTTGTTATAGATCTATTCACTAAAATGGCTCATTTCGTTCCCATATCAAGTATTCCCACAGCTTTCCAGATGGCGGAACTATTCTTGAACAGTGTTGTCAGATTACATGGTTTGCCATCTTCGATTCTCACGGATAGAGGTAGTCAGTTCACCTCTCAATTTTGGATTTCCCTCTGTAAGAGAGTAAACATTGATAGGAAACTAACCACTTCATACCATCCCCAGACAAATGGTCAATGCGAACGAACTAACCAGGCTCTGGAACAATACCTGAGAATATATTGTTCCCAACAACAAGATAAATGGGCTGATTTCTTAAGTACAGCGGAATTCGCTTTTAACAACACCATCAACCAATCCACTTGAATCTCACCGTTCTATGCAAATTATGGCTTCAATCCTGACTTCCACTTTCTCTCCAATTTCCAGACTTCTTGTCCAAGAGTTAACAATGTTGTAAATACTCTAAAGCAAACTTTCAATGCCCTACAAGACAACATTATTGTTGCCCAAAAACGACATAAATACTATTATGATCTTCTACATAGGCCAGCTCCACAATACAAGGTGGGTGATAAAGTCTGGCTATCTACACGTTATCTCAAGTTACGAACACCTTCTTGTACGTTCACACAACTCTACGTAGGACCATTTCCTATCTCAAAAATTGTCAACACTAATGCCCTCACCTTACAACTTCCTGACCACTACCGCATTCATCCCACATTTCATGTGTCTTTACTGAAACCCTACAGAATGAGTAACACTTCTCAACCTAATCCTGCGACTCCCCTGCTTTATCCCAATTCTTCACTTGATTATGAGGTCTCCAGTATACTCGACTCCATTCACTGGAAGGGTTATACCCACTATGACGATTCCTGGGAACCAGGTACCAATGTCTCAACACCACATTTGGTTTCCGTCTTCCATCAACGTCATCCTGACAGACTGTCTCCTTGAAACCCAGGAGGGTTTCCTCGGTGGGGGAAATCTGTTATAATTTCTCTCACACCTATCTGTACCATTAAGAAGGGGTTGGTCTTTTACCCTTTATAAACCCCTCCCTGCCTAGGTACATTGCTTGTTAATTTTTTATCCTGCCTCTTTTGGTAGTTTTCGTCATTGAAGTGACAAGCCTGCAATACTATCATTAGAATCCTTCTCCTCACCTGTACTACGTGTTATCGATCCGCTACGGGCTCAACCCGCATCTGAGCTTCCTGGACTGTACTGCTTCCTGCTTCCCCCCTGGATCAGCTGGCATGCACCCTCTGAGCGTCTTCGCATTCCAGGTACGATCGTTCCTGCACCTCCCTGTATGCATACACCCCATCAGCTGTTGTCAAATATCTTTAACTGTTTTAAAAGGCTTCCTCCTTGGTTTCCTTTCTGCATAACAAATTACTGCTACAATGATATCCATTCAGTTTATATTGTCTGCCTGCTGCATTACTTTGTATCCGTATCTTTAGTGCTACATTTGAATTAGCTGTTCCTATTTTTTATTTCATCAGTGTTATTTCAGCTACATTATTGTGATCACTTTAATCACTCTTTGGGGGATTTACTAGTCTTACTAATATGTTAGAGACCCCTAAAGGTTGTAACATTAACTGCTACATCTTCTTATAGTTTCTATCAAGTAATTGGAAACTGTTCAGAGGAATTTAGCAACAAATACCATTACCTTAGCAACTGTTTATAACCTCATAGTTTATCTAATCACTAAGTTCTGCATATTTTGATTCATTTTTAGTAATCATAACAAGCATCCAGAAAGATTGAGGGAGCTGTAAAGAAATTCTAGCCCATCCTTATGCAAGACCCAATCTTGAAAGACACATTGGTTGATAAAGGTCAGGTGGTATTTAAGAGGAAAATAAACATAAAGAATCAGATTAGTCCCAGCTGTCTAAAATCCAACATAGAACAGAATTGGTTGAATAGAGTATCCTAAGGGTTCTACAAATGTGGCAGGAAGGGTTGTACCTGCTGTGAACACATAGATGTAAACAATAAGAATTTCGGAGAACCAGACAAAGAACATACTTTTAAAATACATTATTCAATGAACTGCAAAACAAAATATGTGGTTTATTTGCTTAAATGCTCATGCAATAGGCTATATGTGGGTCGTACGAAACACCAGGTCAAAGTGAGATATAGTGGGCACTTAAGAAACATAGAGAAGGGGGGCGGAGTTAACCGCAGGAGAGAGAAGACGTGCTTTCAGGAGCTCCTCATCAGATAGCACAATTTTTATTAGTTTTTCTATAAATAAGAGAATTTTTGGAACTTATACCTTTCAGCACACAGGTCACTAGGGAACAGGGACCTACTCTTGTGACTCTGCACTTTTATTTTAAGCCTTTGCCTCAAAACTTTCCGATTGGGGTGAGGCTGAGTGAGACCATATCCTCCGGAGGGTCGGGGCTCCGCTCCGGAGGCCTAACTTTTGCTTCTAACAGCTCCCAGCCGAAGCCTGTCCCTTTATTGCATCTCACTCCGGAGGGTCGGGGATCCGCTCCGGAGTACCTACTGACCATACGCTTGCTGAACTGGCACGCCATTACCTTGCCTGGTGTCCCTTAGCAAGACGACGATCACGCACATTACAGCGAACCTTCCGTCTCAAGAGCGGAGAGAATTCTGAGACTGCCTCAGCTCCAAAGTGGTTGGAGTCCCAGCGAAGCACCTAAGGCACCCCGGCAGCAGGCTCCGGAGGGTCGGGGATCCGATCCTGAGCTGAAGAGTTGAGCCGTACCTGCAGGTTAGAGGAACCGGAGGGCCTCTCGCACCGGCCACAGGCTCCATACAGTAACCAGGTTCCAACCGGAACACACAACCACCTCGTCCCTTTTGCGCAACCAGCTGAGGGGAGGCTGAGGGAGCAAGAGGTTTGCCGGTGGCTTCCATCTGACACTCCGTCTTAGAAAAGTGGTGAGACTTTTCAACCTCGGACCTGTGGGACTTTCTGGCGCGAACCGCGGCCATTTTGATAGCGCAGTGAGGGGTCCGCCGGCAGGATCTAAGGCCTTAGAGTGTTTGGCTTACACACAAGGACCAGCGCCCAGATCAGCTTCTAGAGGACAACCAGACGATCCGGCAAGGTGAGACGGCACACAAAAGGGCACCTCCATACACGTCCTTATCTAAACAGACCGGGTGAGTCCAGTACAATTTACCTCACTGCCACGTGGGATACCTTGGTCACTGACATCTCCCTATACCGGCACCCCACATTCAAGGGATAAGTGTTTAGCCCCCAGGTCTTATATTATCTTAAGCTGGCATATTTATACCCTAGAGACATTGGATGATACATACCCCATTCTGTCTCTGCTTCCCTAGCAACTGTTCTCCCTACCTGGCAATCTAAAGAGTAATACATAGGAGCTAACTTTAACTGCGCCAGAGACCCTCATCCCCTTTCACTGTATAACTTGGGAGGAAGATGATTGACCCCATTCCTTATTAATAACTTATACAATCCCCCTCCTTACCAGATATCTTAGAGAAATCTGCCACTGTCACTTCACTTACACTTCACTTCTTTGAGACTGTGGGACTATAATCTGAACTTTTCATAAAAGAATAAATGTGAAAGGCTGCTGCGTCAGTGCAATTGTCCTTAGGCATGATGCCTATGGTGTAGTGTCATTTCATAACAATTGTTTCCTTCCACAGCTTACCTACACAACCTAATTAGTTACCGGCCTCTGTTTCTCTGTGGCCTGGTTTATTGTCTTATTTGATTGCATTGACCTTACATAACTACTGTTTTTTCCTCCACAAGACTTGTGATCCCATATTCCTCATACCCCAGTCTCTCCTGCCTGTTCATTGCACTTATTCGAACGGTCAATTATCTGAGAAAGCAATCTTAGCTTCTCTCCCGTGCACTGACCAGCAGGGGCCACTGCGCCAGGTAACCTAGGCTCACGATCCCGCCTGTGTCCGAGTATCAATCTTTTAATTTGCGTTCTGACGCAGTCGGGTTCGCTTTTGCTGACTCTCTTTTTTCTCTTTCCCTTCTGAGAGGGGAGAGGAGGAGAGAGGAGAGAAGGGGGGGGAAAAAAAAAAAAAAAAAAAAAAATAAAAAAGGAAAAGACACTTGTGGTATATTATCTGATTTTTGATTGCTGCTATTTGATCCCTCACCTCCCCGCTCCCGCCCGGCTAGTCCGGGTGGGTCACCTCCAATTTCCTTTTCCCTTCCTTCGGGTCGTATCCCCCTGCTCCCTGAGGTGAGGGACCTGAGTGGTAACCACAAAATTATGTGCTAATGTAACTTCTCTTTTTTAAGTGTGACTCAGCCCCGCTCTAACCACGAGATAGGTACTATGTAAACTACGTGCTTCACTTTAGTATGTATAACCCTTGAATTTCTTCCAAAACAGCAGGACACTGCCTTTGAGCCCCCAGAGACTTCCTATTTTGCCCTCTGGATATCCAATTACTAATATATAAGATGCCTCACATGATAAAGAAACATTCAAAGTCTAACCCCAAACCTAGGAAGACAGTCTTTGACCATTTCACCCACATCTCCAAGGAACCCCCACCCCACCCAGGTGGGGAGATGAGTGAACAGGACTCCCAAGATGAAGAGTCCCAATCTAGCCAACACTCAGCATCTTCTTCCCAACATTACATTACAGAATCATCGCTCAAGAAACTCCTGGCCATCCAGACTAAGTCCATCACCCAGGAAATCCAGCGCAGCTCCGCAGAACTCAAGAAAGAAATTTCAGAAATTGGTGACAGAGTTGATGCTCTGGAGCGCAAACAAGATGATCAGGCTGTGGATCAATCCAACATTTTGGCTTACGCCGAAAACCTTGCTGAGCAGATCTCGCAATTGGAATCTAAATTGGCTGACATGGAAGACAGATCGAGACGAAGCAATATCAGATTCAGAGGAGTCCCAGAAACAGTGACTCCAGCGGATATCCAAGGCTACCTCCAAGATCTCTTCAAAGAGCTTATAGGCACCCCTGAAGGCCTGTCTAGCACAATGGAGAGAGCGCACAGGGCATTGCGCCCCAGGTCGGTGAGTTCTGACAAGCCGAGGGACATTGTAGTGTGCTTCCATAGCTACTTATATAAAGATCGCCTTCTTCAAGCTGCTTACCGTAAACCAAATCTAAGTGGTAGGTTTGAGGGGGTACAAATTTTACCTGACCTTTCTGCACATACCCTCCAACAACGTCGCCACTTCCAGTCAGTAACCACTGCTCTTCGCAAGGCTAACTACCGATATCGATGGGGGTTCCCAACCAGGCTCATTGTTACCAAAGATAACCAATCCATAACCATCACTACACCCTCTCAGGGTACGTCTCTACTGGCCTCATGGGGTCTACTAGTGGACCCTCTCAATGTACGGGCTCAATCTCAACCTGCCTTGAGAGCATCAGCTCCTGAATGGTCGACAAAAGAACAGAGAATAAAAAGGCCCAAGACACAACACTTGCAAGTCTCTCAAGGGCACCCTGAGCCCACCGAGTAGGCTCCTACAGAAGCCACATGTCCTGGTTTAGAAGTTTGTCGGCCCTAGGGTCTCTCCTGATGGTACTTTTTGCCTAGCCTACATCTTGACTAAGGCAGGGTTCCTGTGAGACCTTCTGAGCCGCCAAAATGTTTATTTATGGAATAAGTTATATTTTATAAGTTCTGATAAGTTATGCTATTTGCTGTTTTGTAATTGTTTAGGTTTAAGCACTTTATATT
Source organism: Bombina bombina (assembly GCF_027579735.1). NCBI lineage: Eukaryota > Metazoa > Chordata > Amphibia > Anura > Bombinatoridae > Bombina > Bombina bombina. The sequence goes on along the minus strand of NC_069507.1, from coordinate 258,935,387 downwards.
ATGACAAACTTACTCTTAGAGCGGGGCTGATGTCTCTGCTCCACTGTGCTAGCTCCGGAGCAGTTTTCTCAACCCCCCAACTGAAGCCCACACTAGGGCTCACTTGAGGTGGACTACTTCCACCACACCAGAGGCACTTCCCAGTGCCTTCCTTTTCTACTTACCTATCCCCCCTTTCTCATTTCCCCCATTCTGTTTCCCAGACTCAGATATTTTGACTTCCCGGTTCCAACTTTTAACCACTATTATACATGACTAGCTCTCCTCTGAGGTTTCTCACTCAAAATGTTAGAGGACTTAACACTCCCTTTAAGAGAAGCCTCTTACTGCGTTCACTGAAACACCACAATCCTGACATAGTGTTCCTCCAGGAGACGCACTGGCTCAAGGACGAACCGATTAGACTTTCCTCCAGGGATTATACACACATTGAGTATGCTCCCTTTACTAAAAAAGCCAGGGGCACTGCAATTCTCCTACACAGGAGACTAGCTATTGAACCAGTCTTGACCATCAGAGATCCACAGGCCAGGTATATCATTCTAATTTGTAACATCAACCATGTGCTTTATACACTTGCATCAGTATACCTACCCAACACTCACCAACCTAAGTGCCTCAAACACATTCTCCATGTTATCTCCCAACACCAACAAGGTAGGGTTATTATCTCGGGCGACTTCAATATGACATGGGAACCGAAACTAGATAGAAAATCCTCTGACTTGGTTAGGGCCCCCCCTCTATTGAACGACTTGCAGCGAACTTCCGTACCCTCATGACAGGTTCAGGGTTCTTTGACATTTGGAGGTCTATTCACACTCAAGACCGAGACTACACGCACTACTCACATTCGCATCGACAATACTCTAGACTCGACTACATATTCTCTACGGCAGACTCTCTAGACCTAGTCACTAACACAGCCATCCATATTTGCCCCTGGTCAGATCATGACTGCGTTATCGCCGACCTCATATCTTCAAATACCACTCGCTCCAGACCCTCCTGGCGCATGCCCCACAACTTACTACAAGATATTCCCCTCAGAGAAAAATTACGTACAGAAATTGGACATTTCCTAGAAACTAATGACCGGGCACAGGTAGACGATGATACCCTATGGGGAGCTGCTAAGGCAACCATAAGAGGCTTATTGATATCCGAACAGGCTAAAATACGAAGGCAAGCGGGTCTCTCGCTGTCTCAGTCCCACATTAAACTCAGAGAATTGGAGGCCCAAAATAGACTAAAGCCTACTTCCCCACTAACGACTCAAATAACTGATATTAAAAATCACATCTCTCAGTTAGAGCTTCAGAGAACCCAGGAAAACCTAACTAAACTTAAACTGCTGTACTTCTATAAGGGCAACAAGGCGGACACCCTTTTAGCCAATAAACTTAGAAATAGAACTAGTATCTCACGTATACATGGCATTGTCAGGGAGGGCTCTCTCCTTAAAATTCCCTCACAAATAGGGGAGTCTTTCGCCGAGTTTTACTCCAAATTATACAATATAGAAAAATCCGAGAACCCCCCCGTGACCTCGGAAGATTCCATTCGCGAGTACTTAAAATCTTTGAATCTACCGTCCCTCTCACCCGATCAAAGGGATACTCTAAACTTGCCATTCTCTCTCAGAGAAGTGCAACACGTTATCAAGAATTCTAAATCATTTAAGTCACCTGGGCCAGATGGCTTCCCAGTACACTTCTATAAAACCTATATCCAAGAACTCTCCCCCCTACTCCTTAGACTCTTCAACATAGCTAGGAAGGAAGGTAAATTTAAGAGTGAATTTCTCGAAGCCACTATTGTAACTATATTAAAGCCTAATAAGGACCCCTCGCTTTGTTCCAGTTACAGGCCAATCTCTCTAATCAATACTGATATTAAGTTCTTCTCCAAAATTTTAGCTAATCGTATTGCCAACCTTCTCCCCTGTTTAATCAATCCAGACCAAGTAGGATTTATCCCCAAAAGAGAGGGACCAGATAATACTAGAAGACTCTTGAATGTTATGACTCTGTCGTCCAGCCTTAACAAACCCATGGCGATCATATCATTAGATGCAGAAAAGGCCTTTGATCGGGTGAGATGGCGTTTTCTGTGGGAAGTACTTGACACCTTTAAATTCCCAAGCTCCCTCATAGGAGCAATCAAAGCCTTATACTCTACTCCCTCCGCCTCAGTTAAGGGACTTGGTTTCCAAACTCCCCCGTTCCAAATTTCCAACGGGACTAGACAGGGCTGTCCCTTATCACCCCTACTTTTCGCGCTGGCCATCGAGCCGTTGGCAGAACAAATTAGACTTGACCCACGTATGAGTGGGATCACCCTATGTGGCACCAAACATAATATAGCCTTATTTGCTGACGACATTACCCTTTTCTCCTCGGATCTCACGACCACCCTCCCTAGACTTTTACTGATAGTCAGGGAATTCGGTGCCCACTCCCATTACAAACTAAATATCCCTAAAACTGAGATTTACACTCAAGGCTTTCAGAACTCTTCTATAGCCCCTTTAAAACTCAAATACCCGTACAAATGGTCAGAATCTTCAGTGACCCACCTGGGAGTCAGACTATCCAACGATTTCCCCCGGATTATCAGGGACAATTACCTCCCCTTGCTGACAGAGCTCCGCTCCCTCAGTGGGAGGTGGAACCTCTCCCAAGTCTCATGGCTGGGACGGATCGCAGCCTTAAAGATGTCCTTTCTACCTCGACTCACATACTTATTCCGTTGCCTACCAATCAGAGTCCCCAGGCATATTTTATTACAATTCCAGAGTGAGTTTACTAGACATATATGGCAGGGCAAACCCCCAAGGGTGGCGCAGAGAGTTTTACAGCTGCCTCGGTCAAAGGGAGGTCTGGGCTCCCCCTCGATAGTAAAATATTATGAGGGAGCCATGCTCACCCATGTCTCTCAATGGGGAGTCATACAGTCTTCCTCCAAATGGAAGTCTATTGAACAGGCCTCATTACCCTACAACCTAACTTTGCGTGATCTGATTTGGACACCTACACACTGTCGTAGGGAGCTCTCCCTGATAAACCCCATCATCCGGGAATGCCTGCAATTTTGGGATAAAATCCGCCACTCTAGACAAATTGCTCCCCACCCCTCTCCCATAGCCTCCTTGTCCGGCCTATTGGTAGGACTACAGGATGCTCATCCTCTGAAATGGTCCCAAATTGGAATAAAGATGGTCTCGGACCTCTGGCTCCCGCCATCGGAATGTGGATTTAAATCTGAGACACAGTTGGGAGTAGATGGGGCCTTACCCCATATCCTGAAATTTGAATATCACAGAGTTAAAAGTTTCTTGACCTCCTGGGGCTTTAAGCCTCAGTCAAACCGTCCACTGACCTTGTGGGAGACCACTTGGATTCAAGGAGAGAGGCTTTACAAACCCCTCTCCAGACACTACATCCTGGTGGACTCTGATCTAAACTCAGACCTAGCTCCCCACCTTGTAAAGTGGGGATCCCTACTAGACAAATCTTTCACAGCAAACGACTGGGAACAAGCGCTTGAGCGAACTAAAAAAGCTATACATTGCATCACCCTATTTGAAACTTTTTATAAGTTGGTGGCCCATTGGTACTACGTGCCCACCAGGCTAGCTAAAATATTCCCTAGCGCATCCCCGTATTGCTGGAGAGGTTGCGGTCAGAGAGGGGACTCTTTACACATCTGGTGGGAATGTCCCAAAATACGCCCCTTATGGATAAAATGTTTTAGAGCCCTTCCCAAGTTGGGGATCTCCCTACGTAGCTCTCCCGCAGTTGCCCTGCTACACATAGGTACTCATTCCATCCCTAAACACCATGCTTGCATAAGTATATACCTTTTTATGTCCATTAAACATCTGATAGCCTGTGACTGGAAATCGGAGTCCCCACCCAGCTGGTCGAGAGTTTGCTCCTATATGGCCTACTTATACACCATGGAAAAAAGCATATTTTATAATCTAGGCAATTCTGACCTATTTGAGCTTATTTGGGCCGACTGGAAAGACATTTATGACACATCCTGGAGACCTAATGCTCTTACTCCCTCTTAGCCCTTTTGGACGGAACAAGAGGTCTGAACTAGGGATAGTCCTGGCCGGACTCAGATGTCTTCCTGATGACGTACCCACCCTTGACGGACGACATATACCTCTACCCTCTCCTTCCCCTCCCCTCTTCTCACTTCTAGACTTCTATCCTCCCCCCTTCTTTCCTGGTCAGGGGACCTCTGGGTCCCCCCCATCCGCGCTATAAAGTTCCATCATATATATTAACTAACCACTGTGTCAGCGGAATTTCCCTGAACAATTTACTATTCATTCCAAAATGTGTGTTTATAGACCGTTTAGAGGACGAGATGAGTCCTCGAATTGTTAATTCTATTTCTGTTTTGTTTTTCTCTTATTGTGTGCATATTCTTATTTGTAAACATGATAAGATTAATAAAGCTCTTTTGAAAACTAAAAAAAAAAAAAAAAAAAAAAAAAAAAAAAAAAAGAAACATAGAGAATGGTTTGACAACACATGGCCTATCTGCACATTTTTTGAAGCACACAATAGGGATAAGACAGGTCTCAGTATCAGATCAATTGAACATATAAAAAGCTCTGTAAGATGAGGGGATCGTTTATGTAAACTTAGACAATGCGAGACCTACTGGATCCATAGGTTGGGTACCATGGAACCAGTAGGTCTCAATAGAGGTATTGATTTAGCGGCATTTATAGAAGATTAGTGCAGCCACTATTATTATCAAACAAGTGAGTTATAGGATACAGAGCTATCTAGTATTTATCCGTATATTAATTTATCTATTTATTTACGTATGCTTTAATTAATCTCTTAGGGTTTATGAGCTTTACGAGTAGGTCTCAAGTACATTTAGGTGTAGTTTACCACCTCTTTTAGAGGTAGGTATAAACATTTTTGGGTAATGAATGGGTTATGTTTTATCATGATGAAGTTATATATGTATATATGTTTGTAAAATGGTTCTAAGTATATATATATGATTGTAACTGGACGCATGGATTAGTGTATGTAGTAAATTTACTATGGGAATTTTATAATTATTTCTTAGCAGGTTTTATAAAAACATCTTTTCATCTATTTATTATTTATTCATAAGAAATTATTATCTTTTTTATGTTATGTTATTTAGAATTAGAATATTAATTAAGTTGAATGTATATCAAATATGAACAACTTGCTATTAAGTATCTGATCACTGATTTTTAGGGAAACTGCTGTATGTTTTATTATGCTAGAGTATATTTATGAATATAGGTTTAATGAGCTGAGGAAAAATGACTGACATTGAATTGTAAATACCTGTCAGATAACTCCAGCTGATTAAATAGGAGACACTGAGAATTCTCATTGACGTTACGCATAGTTTCTGTTTAAAGTGGAGGAGAATAGAGGAGTGGGCATAGCCTCTGATGAAGTGGGAGGGGTCCCGCAAACGCGTAAGACCACGCCAACTAAGGCGTCTTTGTGACGTGAATGCCCTTCTGTTTTTGGCTCTGATCCATTGCACGGACTCTACTATCCAGGAGGAGGGACCTACTGCGGAGTTGAAGACCTCGCTTTTGGGATATCCCCCAGCATTACAACTGTCTACGATTGTGGGATACAAAGAGCGCTCCTGTATGCAGTAGGAGTACCTGCATGAACGCCAAACACATACCTCATATTGTTTGAGGTTACACTTGTGAGTTTGTTTTTTGTTTAAAATAATAAATTATACCTTTAACTGGATACTCTGCACTATGATGGTTTCTCTCTTTTTGCGCTCCATGTCCATTTGTCTACAGCTGCAAGGTTGAAACTATAACATTAATTTATGTGTATATCATGACACTCCAGAAAAATTCTCCCCCACTATTCACAGACAGACAATATTCCAGTAACAACCAACTGTATTGATCAGCCTCGGCTAACTTTCAGAATACAAAGAAACAAATAATGTAGTTTGTAGATTTAAACATTTATTCTAGCTGTAATGTTGTGATTTGGGGACAATACTCCAAGCTGGGGACCTGCAGTCTGACGTATTATTTATATCTGTCACTACTAACAGAGAAATATGTCATGAGACCATTTAACTTTATCATAAACTAAACCTTTTTATTGCTTGCAAAATTAGTCTTGTTAATTTGAGTGTTCTACTTTACCATACATATAGGGCTAAATTACAAGGGGAGCACTATTTAAAGCTCCCGCTCGAGCTTTAACTCTGCTAGATGTAAGCTTTTTGCACGCGTCGGGTTCTTTTTGTATTACGAATCGAAAGTAAACTCTTTTCACTTGCGTGCGTAAAAAGCTGAACTTAGAATATCATGTGTGCGTTCATGTATTCCCCTATAGAAGTCAATGGAGTTAAAGAAGTGGGAAAAAAACTATCTACTCGTGTGCAAACCCGATCGCATATTCTCAAGTGCACTAACCAGACATAAAAATATGAATATTTCACATTCCAATGATCTTCACATATCAGAGTATGATTTATTTATTCTATTTTTTTGCACAAATATATATATATATAGATGAGTATATATAGGTATAGATATATAAAGATATATATAGGAATATCTATATATAAATACTTAAAACATATTCTGCTATGTGCAGACCATTGTAATGTTAAATATTTACAGTAGATTCATAGTTAAAACCTTTATTAAATATAAGTATTGCATAAAAATGTTTTTATTTGTTTTCATCTAATTAACTGCAAAGGGCTCCAATGAACTTCTATATACACACATGTAAATACATATGTACACACATATAAATACATATGTACACACATATAAATACATATATACACATATATAAATACATATGTACACACATATAAATACATATATACACACATATAAATACATATGTACACACATATAAATACATATGTACACACATATAAATACATATATACACACATATAAATACATATGTACACACATATAAATACATATGTACACACATATAAATACATATATACACACATATAAATACATATGTACACACATATAAATACATATATACACACATATAAATACATATATACACACATATAAATACATATGTACACACATATAAATACATATATACACACATATAAATACATATGTACACACATATAAATACATATATACACACATATAAATACATATGTACACACATATAAATACATATGTACACACATATAAATACATATGTACACACATATAAATACATATATACACACATATAAATACATATGTACACACATATAAATACATATGTACACACATATAAATACATATGTACACACATATAAATACATATATACACACATATAAATACATATGTACACACATATAAATACATATATACACACATATAAATACATATGTACACACATATAAATACATATGTACACACATATAAATACATATATACACACATATAAATACATATGTACACACATATAAATACATATGTACACACATATAAATACATATGTACACACAAATAAATACATATGTACACACATATAAATACATATGTACACACATATATAAACATATCTATATACATACATATATATCTTTAGACATGTACAGTATATGTTTGTATCTCAATGCTAAAGCCCTTTGCCTGCCTTTTTTTCACCTGAGACCTCATTTTTTTTGAGTCTTTATAGCTTTTTTGTGCAATATTTATTTTAATAATTTTTATTAGACAGTGTTATTATGAGTGTAACAATTCTTTGTAATGTATTCCTGATGTGCTTTGTGACATTTTTTTGTTTTGCGAAACAGTAAACCAGAGCCCTGAGGATGTAGCAATCATTCTAGCGTAAATCACAGTTGCACTCAAGTGATCACGTTTACTTTCAACTTGTAATCTGAGCGGACAACCTGATGGGCACAAACACCTGTGATAATCCCCTTGCTCGCATGTAAATGTTAACGCAGCACTCGTTATCTGGCCCATAATGTTTGCTAACTCAAAGCCCAGGCTAGGGACCACTGCAGTTACCCTACAGGAAAAAAGTAAATTTTTTATATGGAAATAAACTTCGAGTTCAAGTACAACTTATATTAGTGGATCAAATTAAATTTAAATAATTCTGTGATGTTTACAAAAAACAGAAATTAAATATGTAAAAAACATATTTTTTGCTTAAAAAGGGTTGAAGTTGTAAGCCTCTATTTACTGTTCTAAAATCCTACAATCTGAGGCACTTTTCAAAAATATTTTACAGCTCAAGATTAACTGAACAGGAAAAGATACTTATATATACAGATTTCAACCTGGACGATCTAAATAGATGTGGTGCGTAGCGGAGGCCTACTAGCGGCCTAAGCCTTCATCTAGCCCTCCCTATTATCCAGCAGACACAGGACGAACAGCTGTATATGCTGCACACTTCCCATTCCCAATAACCAATACGAGTTATTTCCCCCTCCCTGTGATGTACAAAATGCAACCTGCAGAAAAATCCTTGGTGATTGCTTTAGACAAGTGGTTGTCGGATCGTCTTAACTTCATGGTGACACAACTGAAACTAGCATGGGGAAGTACCGATACAACTGAGGTGCGTGACTGCATACAGAGAAATCCTATGCAGCCTCAAGAGAAGATGACTCCCATTAAATATGTACCTCTGGCGACAACCAAAAGATCTAACACCTCAGCAATAAACTCACCCGCTTTGGTTGACAACAAACTTTTGTCAGATGCCGCTGGTGAAGTGGTCGCAACAAAGAGCAGTCTGAGACCTATGGTGAGATACAGCGAAACTATATGTGACCAGTCATGGAGAATCGCTATCTTATGTTATTACTGTAGGGACCATAGGTGTTAGTGGAGTAAGGGAGATGCTATCAGAGATGCAGTACATATCCAGTCTTCATGTCAGAAATCTGTGTTGTTAGCCGACCCTTTGAGCGGCTGAGGAGCGTTCATCTATTCAATGCTGCCTTCCCCACTACTTTTGAAGGTACCCACTGGAGACACGTATCGCGACTCTCAACTCTATCGGATCCCAGCGACAGGGCGTTCTCCAGATGCCTAGAACCCTTGCTATACAAGAGCTTGAAAAATCCATGCAGCAGTGCAAAATTGACCTGCCTGGGAAACATACATCACAATCTACAGCGGCCCACAGGGCTGGAGTGGGCTAATCCGTGCCCTGTCTTTGGGGCCGCCTGGTAAAGTTGGACAGACCAACCATTCAAAATCCTTGCACAGAGACATATAATTTCAAGTGGATGATTTGTACTCGGGGTTCCCTAAAGATTGATCTTAAAGAGCTAATGTAGAGAAGTTCTAGCAATAATTTATAGTACAGTGGGTTATGGTCAGTTAAAACATAGTTAATGTCATGGCTCTTATGATGTTTTCAAGCTAATGCGGTTAAGATATACTGTCTATATTATAATTGTAGAAGCTGTGTATTTATAGCCAAAGGAGATTATATAGAATAGGCTATATATTAAAACTGATATCTTGTAGAAATAGGTACATTTTTGCTGCTTACTATTTGAAAGTGACCTCCTTACTTTAATCTGCGTGGGGTAATGTTCTAAACAAATTCTATGCTATTAAGGCTTTTAAGTGTGTATAGGAACTGGTATACATGTTTAAATGTGAATCAAGGACCTAGCGACATATTCCATGATAAGTTAGCTATTTACTACTGTTATACTTTATAATTCGTACAGTCTCCAAGGTTATATGATAGCAAAGAACAGCCCTCTTCCTAATTCATATTATGCGTATTTGGCCCTAAATTGCCTCCGCTAGTTATATATCTCATGTACATAATAAAAAACAATGAATATATACACTAAGGCCTAGATTTGGAGTTTGGCGTTAGCCGTGAAAACCAGCGTTAGAGGCTCCTAACGCTGGTTTTAGGCTAACTCCGGTATTTGGAGTCACTCAAAAAAGGGTCTAACGCTCACTTTTCAGCCGCGACTTTTCCATACCGCAGATCCCCTTACGTCAATTGCGTATCCTATCTTTTCAATGGGATCTTTCTAACTCCGGTATTTAGAGTCGTGTCTGAAGTGAGCGTTAGAATTCTAACGACAAAACTCCAGCCGCAGAAAAAAGTCAGTAGTTAAGAGCTTTCTGGGCTAACGCCGGTTTATAAAGCTCTTAACTACTGTGCTCTAAAGTACACTAACACCCATAAACTACCTATGTACCCCTAAACCAAGGTCCCCCCACATCGCCGCCACTCGATTTATTTTTTTTAACCCCTAATCTGCCGACCGCAAAGCGCCGCCAGCTAAGTTATCCCTATGTACCCCTAATCTGCTGCCCCTAACACCGCCGACCCCTGTATTATGTTTATTAACCCCTAACCTGCCCCCCACAACGTCGCCGCCAGCTACCTACAATAATTAACCCCTAATCTGCCGACCGCAAAGCGCCGCCACCTACATTATAGCTATGTACCCCTAATCTGCTGCCCCTAACACCGCCGACCCCTATATTAAATTTATTAACCCCTAATCTGCCGCCCACAACGTCGCCTCCAGCTACCTACACTTATTAACCCCTAATCTGCCGAGCGGACCGCACCGCTATTATAATAAAGTTATTAACCCCTAATCCGCCTCACTAACCCTATAATAAATAGTATTAACCCCTAATCTGCCCTCCCTAACATCGCCGACACCTAACTTCAATTATTAACCCCTAATCTGCCGACCGGAGCTCACCGCTATTCTAATAAATGTATTAACCCCTAAAGCTAAGTCTAACCCTAACACTAACACCCCCCTAAATTAAATATAATTTTAATCTAACGAAATTAATTAACTCTTATTAAATAAATTATTCCTATTTAAAGCTAAATACTTACCTGTAAAATAAATCCTAATATAGCTACAATATAAATTATAATTACATTGTAGCTATTTTAGGATTAATATTTATTTTACAGGCAACTTTGTAATTATTTTAACCAGGTACAATAGCTATTAAATAGTTAAGAACTATTTAATAGTTACCTAGTTAAAATAATAACAAAATTACCTGTAAAATAAATCCAAACCTAAGTTACAATTAAACCTAACACTATACTATCATTAAATTAATTAAATAAAATACCTACAATTACCTACAATTAAACCTAACACTACACTATCAATAAATTAATTAAATACAATACCAACAAATAAATACAATGAAATAAACTAACTAAAGTACAAAAAATAAAAAAGAACTAAGTTACAAAAAATAAAAAAATATTTACAAACATAAGAAAAATATTACAACAATTTTAAACTAATTACACCTACTCTAAGCCCCCTAATAAAATAACAAAGACCCCCAAAATAAAAAATGCCCTACCCTATTCTAAATTACTAAAGTTCAAAGCTCTTTTACCTTACCAGCCCTGAACAGGGCCCTTTGCGGGGCATGCCCCAAAAAGTTCAGCTCTTTTTCCTGTAAAAAAAAACATACAATACCCCCCCCAACATTACAACCCACCACCCACATACCCCTAATCTAACCCAAACCCCCCTTAAATAAACCTAACACTAAGCCCCTGAAGATCTTCCTACCTTGTCTTCACCCTGCCAGGTTCACCGATCGGTCCAGAAGAGCTCCTCCGATGTCCTGATCCAAGCCCAAGCGGGGGGCTGAAGATGTCCATGATCCGGTCAAAGTCTTCATCCAAGCGGGGCAGAAGAGGTCTTCCATCCGATTGAAGTCTTCATCCAGGCGGCATCTTCTATCGTCATCCATCCGGAGCGAAGCGGCAGCATCCTGAAGACCTCCGACGCGGAACATCCATCCTGCCCGACGACTGAACGACGAATGACGGTTCCTTTAAATGACGTCATCCAAGATGGCGTCCCTCGAATTCCGATTGGCTGATAGGATTCTATCAGCCAATCGGAATTAAGGTAGGAATATTCTGATTGGCTGATGGAATCAGCCAATCAGAATCAAGTTCAATCCGATTGGCTGATCGGAACAGCCAATAGAATGCGAGCTCAATCTGATTGGCTGATTGGATCAGCCAATCGGATTGAACTTGATTCTGATTGGCTGATTCCATCAGCCAATCAGAATATTCCTACCTTAATTCCGATTGGCTGATAGAATCCTATCAGCCAATCGGAATTCGAGGGACGCCATCTTGGATGACGTCATTTAAAGGAACCGTCATTCGTCGTTCAGTCGTCGGGCAGGATGGATGTTCCGCGTCGGAGGTCTTCAGGATGCTGCCGCTTCGCTCCGGATGGATGACGATAGAAAATGTCGCCTGGATGAAGACTTCAATCGGATGGAAGACCTCTTCTGCCCCGCTTGGATGAAGACTTCGACCGGATCATGGACATCTTCAGCCCCCCGCTTGGGCTTGGATCAGGACATCGGAGGAGCTCTTCTGGACCGATCGGTGAACCTGGCAGGGTGAAGACAAGGTAGGAAGATCTTCAGGGGCTTAGTGTTAGGTTTATTTAAGGGGGGTTTGGGTTAGATTAGGGGTATGTGGGTGGTGGGTTGTAATGTTGGGGGGGGTATTGTATGTTTTTTTTTACAGGAAAAAGAGCTGAACTTTTTGGGGCATGCCCCGCAAAGGGCCCTGTTCAGGGCTGGTAAGGTAAAAGAGTTTTGAACTTTAGTAATTTAGAATAGGGTAGGGCATTTTTTATTTTGGGGGTCTTTGTTATTTTATTAGGGGGCTTAGAGTAGGTGTAATTAGTTTAAAATTGTTGTAATATTTTTCTTATGTTTGTAAATATTTTTTTATTTTTTGTAACTTAGTTCTTTTTTATTTTTTGTACTTTAGTTAGTTTATTTCATTGTAGTTATTTGTACATATTGTATTTAATTAATTTATTGATAGTGTAGTGTTAGGTTTAATTGTAGGTAATTGTAGGTATTTTATTTAATTAATTTAATGATAGTATAGTGTTAGGTTTAATTGTAACTTAGGTTAGGATTTATTTTACAGGTAATTTTGTTATTATTTTAACTAGGTAACTATTAAATAGTTCTTAACTATTTAATAGCTATTGTACCTGGTTAAAATAATTACAAAGTTGCCTGTAAAATAAATATTAATCCTAAAATAGCTACAATGTAATTATAATTTATATTGTAGCTATATTAGGATTTATTTTACAGGTAAGTATTTAGTTTTAAATAGGAATAATTTATTTAATAAGAGTTAATTAATTTCGTTAGATTAAAATTATATTTAATTTAGGGGGGTGTTAGTGTTAGGGTTAGACTTAGCTTTAGGGGTTAATACATTTATTAGAATAGCGGTGAGCTCCGGTCGGCAGATTAGGGGTTAATAATTGAAGTTAGGTGTCGGCGATGTTAGGGAGGGCAGATTAGGGGTTAATACTATTTATTATAGGGTTAGTGAGGCGGATTAGGGGTTAATAACTTTATTATAATAGCGGTGCGGTCCGCTCGGCAGATTAGGGGTTAATAAGTGTAGGTAGCTGGAGGCGACGTTGTGGGGGGCAGATTAGGGGTTAATAAATTTAATATAGGGGTCGGCGGTGTTAGGGGCAGCAGATTAGGGGTACATAGCTATAATGTAGGTTGCGGCGGTTTACGGAGCGGCAGATTAGGGGTTAATAATAATATGCAGGGGTCAGCGATAGCGGGGGCGGCAGATTAGGGGTTAATAAGTGTAAGGTTAGGGGTGTTTAGACTCGGGGTACATGTTAGAGTGTTAGGTGCAGACGTAGGAAGTGTTTACGCATAGCAAACAATGGGGCTGCGTTAGGATCTGAACGCGGCTTTTTTGCAGGTGTTAGGTTTTTTTTCAGCTCAAACAGCCCCATTGTTTCCTATGGGGGAATCGTGCACGAGCACGTTTTTGAGGCTGGCCGCTTGCGTAAGCAACTCTGGTATCGAGAGTTGAAGCTGCGTTAAATATGCTCTACGCTCCTTTTTTGGAGCCTAACGCAGCCTTTATGTGGACTCTCAATACCAGAGTTATTTTTATGGTGCGGCCAGAAAAAAGCCGGCGTTAGCTACGCGGGTCCTTACCGACAAAACTCCAAATCTAGCCGAAAATTTGCTAAGGGTCCAAGAGTGATCCTATAGTTTCCATTCTTACTACCAAGATTTTGTTAAACTACAGACCTGAGAGTCTAAAAGTGGCCCTATAACCCCATTTATTATCCCCCCTATTAGTCCCCATTATATTCTCTTTCACAGGGTTATAGCAGTCTAAGAGAGGCTGCTGAAGTTTAACTGGGGAAACAGGTGTTACATTTCATACAGTTGTAAGGGGAACTACTATAATAAAAAAAGAGGCGTTATTGAACATTTGCTTTATCTGTTTATAGTCAAATTGTGTGGCCTTGCCTTGCCACCTAACTCTGATATGTTTGTAATATACTCACTTTTGTATACATGGTAGTCATGTTAGTCTGTTTTCATTACTATATGTGACTATGTTAGTAACTGTTTTTGAAGCAAATGATGCTTATAACTGTACCGTCTTTACGCCTCAATAAAAAAGTTAAAAAAGGAAAAAAAAAAAGGGTTGAAGCTGTTGAAAGTGATATTAAAGTTAACAGTAAATGCATGTTTGTGCACAGCCCATTGCTAGAGACAGATTGCTCATTGGCAGATAAGAAAAACTCTTACTGCTAGATTATGAGTTTTTGTCGGTAAGGCTTGAGGGGCTAACAAGCTTTTTTTTCCCACCGATCCCTTGAGACAATGCTGGTATTACAGGTTTTTTAAACCTGGCGTTTGCCGCAAAAAAGTGAGCGTAGAGCAAAATTTAGCTCTACATCTCACCTCGATACCAGCGTTGCTTAAGTCAGCAGTGAGCTGGCTGAACGTGCTCGTGCACGATTTCCCCATAGGAAACAATGGGGCTGAGCTGGCTGAAAAAAAACCTAACACCTGCAAAAAAGCAGCGTTCAGCTCCTAACGCAGCCCCATTGTTTCCTATGGGGAAAATAAATCTATGTCTACACCTAACACCCTAACATGAACCCTGAGTCTAAACACCCCTAATCTTACACTTATTAACCCCTAATCTGCCGCCCCCGCTATCGTTGACACCTGCATTATATTATTAAACCCTAATCTGCCGCTCCGGACACCGCCGCCACCTACATTATACTTATGAACCCCTAATCTGCTGCCCCCAACATCACCGACACCTACATTATATTTATTAACCCCTATTCTGCCCCTCAACGTCGCCGCAACTATATTAAATTAATTAACCCCTAATCTGCCGCCGCCAAGGTCGCCGCCACTATTATAAATTTATTAACTCCTAAACCTAAGTCTAACCCTAACCCTAACACCCCTCTAACTTAAATATAATTTAAATTAAACGAAATAAATTTACCATCATTAAATAAATTAATCCTATTTAAAACTAAATACTTACCGATAAAATAAACCCCAAGCTAGCTACAATATAACTAATAGTTACATTATAGCTATCTTAGGCCTAGATTTGGAGTTTGGCGTTAGCCGTGAAAACCAGCGTTAGAGGCTCCTAACGCTGGTTTTAGGCTAACTCCGGTATTTGGAGTCACTAAAAAAAGGGTATAACGCTCACTTTTCAGCCGCGACTTTTCCATACCGCAGATCCCCTTACGTCAATTGCGTATCCTATCTTTTCAATGGGATCTTTCTAACTCCGGTATTTAGAGTCGTGTCTGGAGTGAGCGTTAGACATCTAACGACAAAACTCCAGCCGCAGGAAAAAAGTCAGTAGTTAAGAGCTTTCTGGGCTAACGCCGGTTTATAAAGCTCTTAACTACTGTGCTCTAAAGTACACTAACACACATAAACTACCTATGTACCCCTAAACCGAGGTCCCCCCACATCGCCGCCACTCGATTAAATTTTTTTAACCCCTAATCTGCCGACCGCCACCTACGTTATACTTATGTACCCCTAATCTGCTGCCCCTAACACCGCCGACCCCTGTATTATATTTATTAACCCCTAATCCGCCCCCCACAACGTCGCCGCCAGCTACCTACAATAATTAACCCCTAATCTGCCGACCGCAAAGCGCCGCCACCTACATTATAGCTATGTACCCCTAATCTGCTGCCCCTAACACCGCCGACCCCTATATTATATTTATTAACCCCTAACCTGCCCCCCACAACGTCGCTGCCACCTGCCTACAATAATTAACCCCTAATCTGCCGACCGCAAAGCGCCGCCACCTACGTTATACTTATGTACCCCTAATCTGCTGCCCCTAACACCGCCGACCCCTATATTATATTTATTAACCCCTAATCTGCCCCCCTCAACGTCGCCTCCACCTGCCTACACTTATTAACCCCTAATCTGCCGAGCGGACCTGAGCGCTACTATAATAAAGTTATTAACCCCTAATCCGCCTCACTCACCCTATAATAAATAGTATTAACCCCTAATCTGCCCTCCCTAACATCGCCGACACCTAACTTCAATTATTAACCCCTAATCTGCCGACCGGAGCTCACCGCTATTCTAATAAATGTATTAACCCCTAAAGCTAAGTCTAACCCTAACACTAACACCCCCCTTACTTAAATATAATTTTATTCTAACAAAATAAATTAACTCTTATTAAATAAATTATTCCTATTTAAAGCTAAATACTTACCTGTAAAATAAATCCTAATATAGCTACAATATAAATTATAATTACATTGTAGCTATTTTAGGATTAATATTTATTTTACAGGCAACTTTGTAATTATTTTAACCAGGTACAATAGCTATTAAATAGTTAAGAACTATTTAATAGTTACCTAGTTAAAATAATTACAAAATTACCTGTAAAATAAATCCTAACCTAAGTTACAATTAAACCTAACACTATACTATCATTAAATTAATTAAATAAAATACCTACAATTACCTACAATTAAACCTAACACTACACTATCAATACATTAATTAAATACAATACCTACAAAAAATACATTTAAATAAACTAACTAAAGTACAAAAAATAAAAAAGAACTAAGTTACAAAAAATAAAAAAATATCTACAAACATAAGAAAAATATTACAACAATTTTAAACTAATTACACCTACTCTAAGCCCCCTAATAAAACAACAAAGCCCCCCAAAATAAAAAATGCCCTACCCTATTCTAAATTACTAAAGTTAAAAGCTCTTTTACCTTACCAGCCCTGAACAGGGCCCTTTGCGGGGCATGCCCCAAGAAGTTCAGCTCTTTTGCCTGTAAAAAAAAACATACAATACCCCCCCCCCCAACATTACAACCCACCACCCACATACCCCTAATCTAACCCAAACCCCCCTTAAATAAACCTAACACTAAGCCCCTGAAGATCATCCTACCTTGTCTTCACCTCACCAGGTATCACCGATCCGTCCTGGCTCCAAAATCTTCATCCAACCCAAGCGGGGGTTGGCGATCCATCATCCGGTGGCTGAAGAGGTCCAGAAGAGGCTCCAAAGTCTTCATCCTATCCGGGAAGAAGAGGCGATCCGGACCGGCAACCATCTTGATCCAAGCGGCATCTTCTATCTTCATCCGATGACGACCGGCTCCATCCTGAAGACCTCCACCGCGGACCCATCTTCATCCGGCGACGTCCAACTGAAGAATAACGGTTCCTTTAAGGGATGTCATCCAAGATGGCGTCCCTCGAATTCCGATTGGCTGATAGGATTCTATCAGCCAATCGGAATTAAGGTAGGAATATTCTGATTGGCTGATGGAATCAGCCAATCAGAATCAAGTTCAATCCGATTGGCTGATCCAATCAGCCAATCAGATTGAGCTTGCATTCTATTGGCTGTTCCGATCAGCCAATAGAATGCGAGCTCAATCTGATTGGCTGATTGGATCAGCCAATCGGATTGAACTTGATTCTGATTGGCTGATTCCATCAGCCAATCAGAATATTCCTACCTTAATTCCGATTGGCTGATAGAATCCTATCAGCCAATCGGAATTCGAGGGACGCCATCTTGGATGATGCCATTTAAAGGAACCGTCATTCGTCGTTCAGTCGTCGGCCAGGATGGATGTTCCGCGTCGGAGGTCTTCAGGATCCTGCCGCTCCGCTCCGGATGGATGACCATAGAAGATCCCGCTTGGATGAAGACTTCAATCGGATGGAAGACCTCTTCTGCCCCGCTTGGATGAAGACTTCAGCCAGATCATGGACCTCTTCAGCTCCCGCTTGGATGATGACTTCAGCCGGATCATGGACCTCTTCAGCCCCCCGCTTGGGCTTGGATCAGGACATCGGAGGAGCTCTTCTGGACCGATCGGTGAACCTGGCAGGGTGAAGACAAGGTAGGAAGATCTTCAGGGGCTTAGTGTTAGGTTTATTTAAGGGGGGTTTGGGTTAGATTAGGGGTATGTGGGTGGTGGGTTGTAATGTTGGGGGTGGGGTATTGTATGTTTTTTTTTACAGGAAAAAGAGCTGAACTTTTTGGGGCATGCCCCGCAAAGGGCCCTGTTCAGGGCTGGTAAGGTAAAAGAGCTTTGAACTTTAGTAATTTAGAATAGGGTAGGGCATTTTTTTATTTTGGGGGTCTTTGTTATTTTATTAGGGGGCTTAGAGTAGGTGTAATTAGTTTAAAATTGTTGTAATATTTTTCTTATGTTTGTAAATATTTTTTTATTTTTTGTAACTTAGTTCTTTTTTATTTTTTGTACTTTAGTTAGTTTATTTAAATGTATTTTTTTGTAGGTAGTGTATTTAATTAATGTATTGATAGTGTAGTGTTAGATTTAATTGTAGGTAATTGTAGGTATTTTA
The DNA here is from genome assembly GCF_027579735.1 of Bombina bombina. Classification (NCBI taxonomy): domain Eukaryota; kingdom Metazoa; phylum Chordata; class Amphibia; order Anura; family Bombinatoridae; genus Bombina; species Bombina bombina. Next base: position 258,916,596 of record NC_069507.1, on the reverse strand, counting down.
TTTAATTAATTTAATGATAGTATAGTGTTAGGTTTAATTGTAACTTAGGTTAGGATTTATTTTACAGGTAAATTTGTAATTATTTTAAATATTTTAGCTATTAAATAGTTCTTAACTATTAAATAGCTATTGTACCTGGTTAAAATAATTACAAAGTTGCCTGTAAAATAAATATTAATCCTAAAATAGCTACAATATAATTATAATTTATATTGTAGCTATATTAGGATTTATTTTACAGGTAAGTATTTAGCTTTAAATAGGAATAATTTATTTAATAAGAGTTAATTAATTTCGTTAGATTAAAATTATATTTAATTTAGGGGGGTGTTAGTGTTAGGGTTAGACTTAGCTTTAGGGGTTAATACATTTATTAGAATAGCGGTGAGCTCCGGTCGGCAGATTAGGGGTTAATAATTGAAGTTAGGTGTCGGCGATGTTAGGGAGGGCAGATTAGGGGTTAATACTATTTATTATAGGGTTAGTGAGGCGGATTAGGGGTTAATAACTTTATTATAGTAGCGCTCAGGTCCGCTCGGCAGATTAGGGGTTAATTATTGTAGGTAGCTGGCTGCGACGTTGTGGGGGGCAGGTTAGGGGTTAATAAATATAATATAGGGGTCGGCGGTGTTAGGGGCAGCAGATTAGGGGTACATAGGGATAATGTAAGTAGCGGCGGTTTATGGAGCGGCAGATTAGGGGTTAAAAATAAAATGCAGGTGTCAGCGATAGCGGGGGCGGCAGATTAGGGGTTAATAAGTGTAAGGTTAGGGGTGTTTAGACTCGGGGTACATGTTAGGGTGTTAAGTGCAGACGTAGGAAGTGTTTCCCCATAGCAAACAATGGGGCTGCGTTAGGAGCTGAACGCGGCTTTTTTGCAGGTGTTAGGTTTTTTTTCAGCTCAAACAGCCCCATTGTTTTCTATGGGGGAATCGTGCACGAGCACGTTTTTGAGGCTGGCCGCTTGCGTAAGCAACTCTGGTATTGAGAGTTGAAGCTGCGTTAAAAATGCTCTACGCTCCTTTTTTGGAGCCTAACGCAGCCTTTATGTGGACTCTCAATACCAGAGTTATTTTTATGGTGCGGCCAGAAAAAAGCCGGCGTTAGATTTTCGGGTCGTTACCGACAAAACTCCAAATCTAGCCGTAAGGATTTATATTTATTTTACAGGCAAATAAATATAAATCCTAATATTTATTTTTTTTAACTAGGTAGAATAGTTATTAAATAGTTATTAACTATTTAATAACTTCCTAGTTAAAATAAACACAAATATACCTGTAAAATAAATCCTAACCTAAGTTACAATTACACCTAACACTACACTATCATTAAACTAATTACCTAAACTACCTACAATTAATTACAATTAAATTAAATAAAACTAAATTACGGAAAAAAAAACACTAAATTACAGAAAAAAAAAGAATTAAAAGAATTTTAAACTAATTACACCTACTCTAATCCCCCTAATAAAATAAAAAAGCCCCCCAAAATAATAAAATTCCCTACCCTATACTAAATTACAAATAGCCCTTAAAGGGGCCTTTTGCGGGGCATTGCCCCAAAGTAATCAGCTCTTTCACCTGTAAAAAAATACAATAGCCCCCAACATTAAAACCCACCACCCACACACCCAACCCTACTCTAAAACCCACCCAATCCCCCCTTAAAAAAACCTAACACTACCCCCCTGAAGATCACCCTACCTTGAGCCGTCTTCACCCAGCCGGGCATAAGTGGACCTCCAGAGGGGCAGAAGTCTTCATCCGATCCGGGCAGAAGAGGTCCTCCAAGCGGCAGAAGTCTTTATCCAGGCGGCATCTTCTATCTTCATCCATCCAGAGCGGAGCGGATCCATCTTCAATCCAGCTGATGCAGAGCCATCCTCTTCCATCGACGTCCTAACGAAGAATGAAGGTTCCTTTAAATGACGTCAACCATGATGGCGTCCCTTGAATTCCGATTGGCTGATAGGATTCTATCAGCCAATCGGAATTAAGGTAGGAAAAATCTTATTGGCTGATCCAATCAGCCACTAGGATTGAAGTTCAATCCTATTGGCTTATTGGATCAGCCAATAGGATTGAGCTCGCATTCTATTGGCTTTTCCAATCAGCCAATAGAATGCAAGTTCAATCCTATTGGCTGATCCAATCAGCCAATAGGATTTTTCCTACCTTAATTCCGATTGGCTGATAGAATCCAATCAGCCAATCGGAATTCAAGGGACGACATCATTTAAAGGAACCTTCATTCTTCGTTAGGACGTCGATGGAAGAGGATGGCTCCGCGTCGGCTGGATTGAAGATGGATCCACTCCACTCCGGATGGATGAAGATAGAAATGCCACCTGGATGAAGACTTCTGCCGCTTGGAGGGCCTTTTCTGCCCGGATCGGATGAAGACTTCTGCCCCTCTGGAGGTCCACTTGTGCCCGGCTGGGTGAATACGGTTCAAGGTAGGGGGATCTTCAGGGGGTAGTGTTAGGTTTTATTAAGGGGGAATTGGGTGGGTTTTAGAGTAGGGTTAGGTCTGTGGGTGTTGGGTTTTAATGTTGGGGGGGTATTGTATTTTTTTTACAGGTGAAAGAGCTGATTACTTTGGGGCAATGCCCCGCAAAAGGCCCTTTTAAGTGTTATTTGTAATTTAGGGTAGGGAATTTTATTATTTTGGGAGGCTTTTTATTTTATTAGGGGGATTAGAGTAGGTGTAATTAGTTTAAAATTCTTGTAATTCTTTTTTTTCCCTGTAATTTAGTGTTTGTTTTTTTCGTAATTTAGATTATTTAATTTAATTGTAATTAATTGTAGGTAGTTTAGGTAATTAGTTTAATGATAGTGTAGTGTTAGGTGTAATTGTGACTTAGGTTAGGATTTATTTTACAGGTATATTTGTATTTATTTTAACTAGGTAGTTATTAAATAGTTAATAACTATTTTACCTAGTTAAAATAAATACAAAGTTGCCTGTAAAATAAATATAAACCCTAAGCTAGATACAATGTAACTATTAGTTATATTGTAGCTAGCTTAGGGTTTATTTTATAGGTAAGTATTTAGTTTTAAATAGGATTAATTTATTTAATTGTAGTAATTTTATTTAGATCATTTATAATTATATTTAAGTTAGGGGGGTTTAGGGTTAGGTTTAGACTTAGGTTTAGGGGTTAATACCTTTAATATAGTAGTGGCGACGTTGGGGGTGGCAGATTAGGGGTTAATAAATGTAAGTAGGTGTCGGCGATGTTAGGGAGGGAAGATTAGGGGTTAATAAAATTTAACTAGTGTTTGCGAGGCAGGAGTGTGGCGGTTTAGGGGTTAAAGGGACAGTCAAGTCCAAATAAAACTTTCATTTTTCAAATAGGGCATGTAATTTTAAACAACTTTCCAATTTACTTTTATCAACAATTTTGCTTTGTTCTCTTGGTATTCTAGTTGAAAGCAAACCTAGGAAGGCTCATATGATAATTTCTAAGCCCTTGAAGGCCGCCTCTATTTTATTTGCTTTTCACAGCAGGGGAGAGCAAGCTCATGTAGGCCATATAGATAGCATTGTGATCACGCCCGTGGCTAGTGGCAGACTCTGCACTAATTGGCTAAAATGCAAGTCAATAGATAATAACTAAAAGTCATGTGATTAGGGGCGGTCAGAAGATGCTTAGATACAAGTTAGTCACAGAAGTAAAAAGTGTATTAATATAACAGTGTTGGTTTTGCAAAACTGGGGAATGGGTAATAAAGGGATTATCTATCTTTTTAAACAACAAAAATTCTGGTGTTGACTGTCCCTTTAATATATTTATTAAAGTGGCGGCGATGTCCGATCGGCAGACTAGGGGTTAAATAATTTTATTATAGTGTTTGCGATGTGGGGTGGGGGCCTTGGTTTAGGGGTTAATAGGTAGTTTATGGGTGTTAGTTTACTTTTAGCACTTTAGTTAAGAGTTTTATGTTCCGACGTTAGCCCATAAAACTCTTAACTACTGACTTTTAATTGCGGTAGAAGTCTTGACAGGCGAGGGTCTACCGCTCACTTCTTCCAAGACTCGTAATACCAGCATTAGGCAAATCCCATTAAAAAGATAGGATATGCAATTGATGTAAGGGGATTTGCGGTAAGCTCGAGTCGCGGAAGAAAAGTGAGCGGTACACCTGTACCTGCCAGACTCGTAATAGTAGCGGGCGTTAAAAAGCAGCGTTGGGACCTCTCAACGCTGCTTTTTAAGGCTAATGCAAGACTCGTAATCTAGGCGTTATATTGGTGGACAGTGGCCTGAATAACCAGCACGAAAACAAACAGAAGATTTTTTAGGGACAGAAACATTTACAGGCAGTCCCCGGGTTACGTACAAGATAGGGACTTTAGGTTTGTTCTTAAGTTGAATTTGTATGTAAGTTGGAACAGGCACTTTTTTTAGGTGAAACTCTAGCCAAACATTTTTTTTTTGTTTTGGATAGCATAGGATAAAGTTTGTTTTGCTATCTGTGCCCTGTTCAGAAAATTTCACATCACTTTCTGTCCTTGTGACAATTGGATTTTCAGTATTTTGGATTATCCTGGAAAGAAGGATTGTCGATAAAGCTCTATTTTCTCTGTATGTAAGTACGAGTTGTACTTAAGTCGGATGTCTGTAACCCGAGGACTGCCTGTATTTAAAAATTGTAATATATTTAAAAATACCCATGGAAATAACAAATTAAAAATATGGTTTAAACATCTATTTAAAGGAAAGTTGAAAAACAAAAATGCTTTACGTTTTTGACTACTAAGGAACAAATTGACTTTTGTAAAGTATAAGATGATTTTTTTCTTAAAAATGTGCAGTTCTCCTTTGCTATGTGAAGCACGGACAGCTGCTCTGACAGCCAAGGGAATAATAAACTAAATTTTTGTGGCTTTTTTTTTTATAAAATCCAGGAGAGATGTCATCTGATTAAAACCTCATATGAGATAAAACAGACTAAAGAATGACCTTATATTTTTAGCATAATTTGTCCATTCATCAGATTTGCAGCATCCCTTATCTAAAAGATTCTCAGAAAATGAATTTGTAAAATTAAAATACTTCCCAACTCAGAAACACAATTAAGGCTACATTATGGGGCCGATTTATCAACCTTCTGTCCGACATGATCCGATTAGCGGATCATGTCCGACAGACATCACTGAATGCGGAGAGCAATACGCTCTCCGCATTTAGCATTGCACCAGCTGCTCTTGTGAACTGCTGGTGCAACGCCGCCCCCTGCAGATTCGCTGCTAGCAGGGGGTGTCAATCAACCCGATCGGATTCAATCATGTTGATTTCCCGCAATGTCTGTCCGCCTCCTCAGAGCAGGCGGACAGGTTATGGAGCAGCGATCTTTAGACCGCTGCTTCATAACTGGTGTTTCTGGCGAGTCTGAAGGCTCGCCAGAAACACGGGCCTTCAAGCTCCGTACGGAGCTTAATAAATAGGCCCCTATGAGTGGAGTGATACTGTTTGCACAGTCTTTGTTCATGTAATTTACCTTGTGATAGTATGCAGTATTCCTCTTTTAATATACACATATGGGTTTTGTATTTTTTTTATTTTTATATATTGTATATATTTTATTTTATGATATCCATATATTGAGTAAGTTCAGACTAAAGTATAAATAATGGTGGTAATTGCCATATCATTCTATGACCACATGATGGCAGTAGAATATAGTCTGGGAATGATTGTTGAGATTAGTGCAGGTATAAAAGAGACACAACTGTGTGTGATTTAGATGACTAAGGGCCTATTGCAGGCCTGCAACTTTGTTGTTTGTTTGCACCTTTGGGCCCAATTGAAAAATAAAGGTCTTTTACAAAACTTGGAGGTTGGAAGTTATATGAATTTTGGAATACAATTACTCGCTAGGGCTATCAGGTTTTTGAGTCCGTTTGCACGCAAGTTAAATTCTGCTTCAATTTCAAGTTGAAAGTAAATGCAAACTCATGAGCGCAATTGCGATTTACACTAGAAGGGTTAACTGTTACATGAGCCAAAAAGGTGTCACAAAACACATAAAAAAACATATTGTAACACTATCTAATAAAATTATATTTAAAAAATAAATTGCATAAAAAGTTATAAGGGCTCAAAGATATGAGATCTCGGGTGTTAGAAAAAAAAAAAGTCAGGCAATGGGTTTTAACCCCTTCAGAGAAAAACTTGCCCAAAATACCAGAGAATTTTTACCATTTTTGCTATCACTCTATTTAAACAGAAATCAAGCCTTGTTTTTTTTTTATTTACCTTTGAAAACTATATATATTTTTTTTAAGTAGAAAACTGAAGGTATTGATCTAGGCCCATTTGGTATATTTCATGCCACCATTTCACAGCCAAATGTGATCAAATATTTATTTTTTATTTTTTTCACAAACTTTGGGTTTCTCACTAAAATTATTGACATACTGCTTGTGCAATCATGGCACAAATGGTTATAAAATTATTGACATACTGCTTGTGCAATCATGGCACCAATGGTTATAAAATTATTGACATACTGCTTGTGCAATCATGGCACCAATGGTTATAAAATTATTGACATACTGCTTGTGCAATCATGGCACCAATGGTTATAAAATTATTGACATACTGCTTGTGCAATCATGGCACCAATGGTTATAAAATTATTGACATACTGCTTGTGCATTATGGCACCAATGGTTATAAAATCATCTCTGGGATCCCCTTTGCTCAGAAATAGCAGACATTAATGGCTTTGACATTGCTTTATGGTAATTAGCAATTAGTAATTTATTGGTTAATTAGGTAGCTTGTAAAGTTAATTTTACCTTTAGTGTAGAGATTACCCTCCCAACTGACACTTTTCACCCCCTGATCCATACCTGATCCCTCCCAAACAGCCCACATTTTGTGTTTTTTTTTTTTTTTTTACTTTCTCAGCTCTATTCAAGTCTATGGGGGAATGTGATATTGCTTTTGCAACTTCTCAAAGTCTCTTTGTTTCCACAACGTCATGAACGCGAGAGCGCAAACTTTTTACTTTTAACTTGTGATACGTTTGTAAATCTCTGCATGCAAAAAAAAAAATTCTAGTGGTTCTAACACTCGAACACAAGCACAAACTACCGTTCCACTTGTAATCTGGCCCATAGCCTTCCCCTGATATATGAGGAATTATAGTATAAAACTTACATGAATCCATTATAGTTCAGACTGAAACAGCATATTAAACCTCTAGTTTGTGCTAAAGTCAAATGTTATAATACTCAGAACTTTTCAGTGACATGGAAAAATATAGAAGTATTTTGGTGCTTTCTATGTGTTGCTTTAAAGGACACATAGATAATATATGATATATACTAATAGGTCTCGCTAAATACTTTGGTATTCTCTACAGCATGACTTATTAAATGGCAGCAACATGAACACTAAACCAAAGTTGAAAGTTGTTGGTATTTAGTAAAACAATGTCAGAGATATTTAATTTAACCTTTTAATGCCGTTATGCCGTTGTATTCCGTCACAACGGCACTGGGCTTTACAGCCGTTATGACGGAATACAACGTAATTGCAAACGGCTGTCCTGAAGCCTACTAGGCTTGAAGGATTTGATCGCGGTCTGGAGGGCATTCCTAGCATCATAGGGACACCCCCAGACCCGATCCCATAATTGATTTCAATTTGTCTACATTGGAACGTTGTTCCGATGAAGACTTTATAACCCTGTCATGAAAGGGTTAAAACCATCTAGATTTTATGCTTGATGTTGTCATATGTGGCCTGTGATGTAATTGCTGGTGCCAGATATGACTGGTGTTTTAAGGAGTTCAGGCTGTGAGAATATTTCAGTTTGTAACAAATGTGACAAAGCAATAGGGGAAACAAATCACAAATATATTTATTATTATGATGTGTCCATTTAAATTCTATGAAAAGTGTTATCTGTGTTAAAGAACCGGTAAATACAGTAGATTTGCATAATCAACAAATGCATGATAACAAGACAATGCAATAGCACTTAGTCTGAAATTCAAATTTGTAGAAGATTGTTTACTAACAAAATTCAAAGTTGTGTCTATTTCCACTCCCCCCTGTATCATGTGAGAGCCATTAGCCAATCACAATTGCATATACGTATGTTCTGTGAATTCTTGCACATGCTCAGTTAGGAGCTGGAGCCTCAGAAAGTGTAAATATAAAAAGACTGGGCACATTTTGTTAATGGAAGTAAATTGAAAAGTTATCTAAAATTGCTGCTCTGTCTGAATCATGGAAGTTTATTTTTGACTTGAGTGTCCCTTAAAATGACCTTTGAATTAGTTAAAATTATACTTTGCAAATACTTTGTGACAGAAACCCACACTAGTTTGCATGTTTTGAAATGAAAAGACATTTGCAAGTTAAAATAGTTTACAAAGATAATAAACAAATTCTCAAACTTTCCATTTGTTTTAAACTGGGCTAGATTACAAAACGCAAACAGTTTTGTGCTAGCGTAATCACGTTTTTGCAAGCCATTTTCATTGAGCTTATATTACAAGTGGAGCGAAATTGTGATTTACGCTTCAATCCTTAGCGAGATCTCCGAGCTGTTTAAACTGTTTTCCGAAACTAAAAAGGTTGACAAAACATTTCAAAAATACATTAGAAAGTACAGTTACTCTCATATTAACACCGTCTAATACAGGTTATTTAAAAAAAATATTGCACAAAATAGTTATAAGGGCTCAAAGATATGAGATCTCGGGTGTTAGAAAAAAAAAGGCAGGCAAATGACTTTAACATAGAGATACAGTACATACATATACATTGCTTAAGATGTATTTGTATGTGTATATATACAGTATATATATATATATATATATATATATATATATATATATATATGTCAATTTATGTGTTCATATATATTAATGTATTTATATGTGTATATATGTATTTACAGATATATATATATATATATATATATACACACATATAAACATAAATATATATATATGAACACATATATAGACTTATATATGTGTAGTATAGCCCTTTGCCATTAATTAGATGAAAACATGATACAACATATTTTTGCAATATTCATATTTAAAGGGACATGAAAGCCAATTTTTTCTTTTGTGATTTAGAAAGAGCATGTAATTTTAAACAACTTTCTAATTTACTTCTATTATCTAATTTGCTTCATTCTCTTGATATCACTTGCTGAAAAGCACCTAGAGGCCTTGTGTGATTGGCTCACACATGTGCATTGCTATTTCTTCAACAAAGGATATCTAAAGAATTGAGCAAATTAGATAATAGAAGTAAATTGGAAAGTTGTTTAAAATTGCATGCCCTATCTGAATCATGAAAGTTTAATTTTGACTAGACTGTCCCTTTAATAAAGATTTTAATTATGTATTTACTGTAAATATTTTGTTTGCGCAGTGGGTGTTAGTTTTTTTTTCTATATTTTTTTCTCTCCATTGACTTCTATGGGAAATGCAAAAAGTCGATGGTGTTTCTGCGATCTCGGATGTTAGTTAGTTTTTCTCCACTGATTTCTATGGGGGAATGCATTCATGCGCATGCAAAAAGTTTTTCGCGCTATTCAGGTTACTGCTAGTGCAAAATAAGTTTTTTTTAAATTTGTAATACAAACGCAACCCGACTAGCGCAAAAAGATTAACTGTAGCAGAGTTTTGTGATCACAAAAAAAAAAAATACCACACCACTTGTAATCTAGCCCACAGTGTAAAGATGTGCAAATGACTTCATCACACATTAAGTATGTTTATGTGTTGACTAAGATTAAGATATCCAATCCTAACATTTCTTAAGAAACATTCCCTGTGATTACTTTATTTATATAATAACTTATCATAGTGCTATATTATGAATATACTCACATATAATAATGTTACATTTTATATATATATATATATACAGAGAGAGAGATGTGAAGAGAGAGACTAAATACATTCATGCTATTTTCCTTGTTCAGAGAGGAATTGCCTGGTATTTCAACACTGGACTGACCGTAATAGGCGGGATCAGACTGATATACTACAGGTAATAGGCGGGATCAGTCTGATATACTACAGGTAATAGGCAGGATCAGACTGATATACTACAGATAATAGGCATGATCAGACTGATATACTACAGGTAATAGGCGGGATCAGACTGACATACTACAGGTAATAGGCAGGATCAGACTGATATACTACAGGTAATAGGCAGGATCAGACTGATATACTACAGGTAATAGGCAGGATCAGACTGATATACTACAGGTAATAGGCGAGATCAGACTGACATACTACAGGTAATAGGCAGGATCAGACTGATATACTACAGGTAATAGGCGGGATCAGACTGATATACTACAGGTAATAGGCAGGATCAGACTGATATACTACAGGTAATAGGCAGGATCAGACTGATATACTACAGGTAATAGGCGGGATCAGACTGATATACTACAGGTAATAGGCAGGATCAGACTGATATACTACAGGTAATAGGCAGGATCAGACTGATATACTACAGGTAATAGGCAGGATCAGACTGATATACTACAGGTAATAGGCAGGATCAGACTGATATCCTACAGGTAATAGGCGGGATCAGACTGATATACTACAGGTAATAGGCGGGATTAGACTGATATACTACAGGGAATAGGCGGGATCAGACTGATATACTACTGGTAATCAGGGCCGGACTGGAACCAAAAATAGGCCCGGGCATTTTAAAGCAAAGCAGCCCACTCCTCCCCCATTTTTTATATAACTGCCCACGCACACCACACATAGATACGCTCATAAGCACACACACCAAACATAGATACGCTCATAAGCACGCACGCCATACATATACACACTCATATATTCCAATGGATTGTCCCCACTTGTAGCGCAAAAAATCTCTCTCCAAAGAAAAGTAAAACTTCCTTTATTGTAGTAACAAAAGTAAAAACATGACAGCCTACACACGACTGTAATAAAGCACTTAATGTAAAAACACAGTGTCAGTGATCAGAACCACATGCAGACATGTTTCGTGCAGTTGCGCACTTGATCACTGCTTGAAAGCAATCCTGATCACACCTGCTTTATAGCACTTTTCTTAAAGAGACATTTGTAAATGTTAGACACTGTGTGCATGAACTCTCTCTTTACTGCCTATCCTTTGTTGAAGAACATGTTTCAAAAAGTTATTTAATACATTTGCAGAAAATTTTTTCTCTTCTACATGTATATTAATAATAATATGATGTTAACTTTTATATATTAAGAATTTTTTCTCTTCTACATGTATATTAATAATATGATGTTAACTTTTATACATTAAAAATTACCTTATGTCTTTGCCTCATTTCTCATAAGTATATCTTATACCACTAGATAAAATTGCAGTCTTTCAACTGTAGTACTTTGATGTAATTTATATATGACACTATGTGTCATACAAAAAATGTTAAATTTATTTCTAGAGTAAGGTTTAGAGTTTACAATATATGTAAAAATAATTTATTGTTTAAGACTTATATGATGGCCATATATTATTTCTCCCCTTTTTCTTATCTAAAAGAAAAGCTGTTGTGTATATATTAATTCACAAAAAGATCCAGGTCTCTACGCATATTGAGACCTAATGGATTACATGTTTTTAATGTGAAAATCCAGAAGACTTCACGTTTGTTAAGTTTATCTTCTCTGTCTCCTCCTCGTTTCCATAGAGGAACATGATCTATACCTTGAATTTTTAATAAAGACACATCTGAATTATGTTGACTTTTAAAATGTCTCGACACTGGTGTGTCGGTGTCATCATCCTCTATAGATCTGAGGTGCTGAAGAAACCTATCTTTAATGCTACGCTTGGTTTTACCTACATAGTTAATTTTACAGAGATCACACGTAAGTAAATATACTACATGTGTAGTTGAACAATTTATGTAATACTTAATTTTATAGTCTTGCTGGGTAGCAGATGAAGAAAAAGTATCGCCCTCAATGACATGGTTACAAGTTTTACATATATTTCTCCTGCATCTAAAGAATCCCTTTCTCTCTTTTAGCCAGCATTTATTGTGTTTTATTGGAAGATTAGATGGAGAGAGGTAGTTTGAAAGTGTTTTTCCTCTTTTGGGTATAATATCTACACCCTCTTCCATTATAATTTTTAGTACTGGATCTGAATATAACACAGGTACAGTATCTTTAATGATTTTGCTGATGTTTTTAAAATCAGTACTATAGGTAGTTATAAACCTGGGTTTCTCAGTGTCCCTTTTTTTTTGCATCTTTCCTTTTATATTTTAGTAAATCCTCCCTAGTTTTTTGCTGAACACTTTCTTTTGCTTTAATTAAAGTGCCTTCATTATATCCTCTCTGTTTTAGTCTTTCTTCAATAATTTTACACTGTTTATTATAATCTTCCTCATTAGAGCAATTTCTTTTGGCCCTAATGAATTCACCCTTTGGTATTCCTTGTAGCACATGTCTCGGGTGACATGATTTGTATAAAAGTGTAGTATTGCCTGCTGTTGGCTTTCTGTAAAGTATAGAGACTATTTTTTCATGTTCTACATCTGCTTTTAATGTAAGATCTAGAAAGTCTATTGACTCCGTACTTTCTTCTCCTGTGAATTTCAACCCACATTTGTTATTATTTAAATAAGCACAGAAATCTTTTACTTGATCTGTGTCTCCTTCAAAAATGAAAAGTAAATCGTCTATATATCTGAAAAAATGTATGATTCTCTCTCTATGGGGATTTCTCTCTCCAAAGACGTGGAACAGCTCCCACCAACCCATAAATAGGTTGGCGTATGATGGGGCAAACTTGGCCCCCATCGCCGTTCCACGCCTTTGGAGAAAGAAATCTGATCCAAACATAAAGAAATTATGCGTTAAAAGATATTCAATTGCATTAAGTATAAACATTTTTGTTGCTGATTCATAGTCAGTACACTGGTTCAAGAAAAATTCTATAGCTGTCATGCCTAAGTTGTGATCTATACAAGTATACAAGGATGATACATCCACTACTAGAAATCTGTAATTTTCTTTCCATTTGATATTCTGTAACTTATTAAGCAATGATGTGCTATCCTGTATGTAACTTAGTAAATCTTTAACAAGTGGTTGTAAGAAAGTGTCCACCAGATCTGATAACGGCTCATTTAATGAGTTAATACCTGCAATTATAGGTCGTCCTGGTGGACAGACTAAATCTTTATGTAACTTGGGAAAATAATGAAATATTGGAATTACTGAATTAGTTGGAGTTAGGACTTCTTCTAATGTAGGAGTTATGATATTGTTTAGTTTAGCTATCTTAGTGATTTTAATTAGCTCTTTTCTAAACTCTCTCGTGGGATTACCATCTAGTTTGATATACACTTCTTGATCAGACAGTTGTCTTTTGGCTTCTTTAATGTAGTCTACAGTATTTAAAATGACTACATTTCCTCCTTTATCAGAAGGGCGGATCATTATATCTTTATTTTCTTGAAGAGTTAATAAAGCTGCTTTTTCTTTATTTGTTAAATTAGAGTACCTTCTTTTTTTACTTTTTAGATTCTTTTCATGTAGTATTCTTAACTTACTTTCCACTGTTTTCTGGAAAATATCTAACACCTTAGGTCTGGTGTGTACTGGATAAAAGGTGCTCTTTTTCTTTAAGTGACCAAATTTGATATCTTCTTCCATTATCTTATCTATAGATTCTCTATTGCTATCCTCAGCTAGTTCTTGCAAATCTTTAATAGCACATAAGTCAGGAAATAACAAGACATCAGTAATGGCTGACGTGACACTCTCATTAATATCATTTTTAGTCTCAACTTGTGTCATATGTTCACTTTCTGAAAAAAAATGTTTTTTCAAAGTAAGTTTGCGTACAAACTTGTTAACGTCTAATACTGTTTCAAACAAATTAAACTGAGCTGATGGCACAAAGTTGAGACCTTTGGACAAAAGATTAATCTCTATGGAGTTCAGGGTAACATCAGACAGATTACAGACACTCAGATCTGCATTTATTTCTTTTTGTTCTGTCCCTGTGATCTCGTGATGTATTTCTTCTGTTGTCCTTTCCTCTGATGTTGTTTGTTGTATCTGTTTCCGCTTGCTGCCCTTGCACTCATATGCACTCACACCACACATATACACACATATACACAAGCATATGCATGCACACAACACAAAAACACTCATGAGAAAGACAGACAGAGAGGGGGGAGAGGGAGAGAGACTGGGAGAGAGACAGAGACACAGAGAGGGGGGGAGAGAGAGAGGGGGGGGGAGAGAAAGAGAGAGATACAGAGAGAGACATAGAGAGAGGGGTGAGAGAGAAAGATAGAGGGGGAGAGAGAGACACAGAGAGAGAGCAACAGAGAGGGGGAAAAAGAGAGATAGATAGAGGGGGAGAGAGAGACAGAGAGGGGGAGAGAGAGAGAGAGAGAGAGAGAGAGGGGGGGGAGAGACATAGAGAGAGAGAGAGAGAGAGAGAGAGGGGGGGGGGAGAGAGAGGGGGGGGAGAGAGAGAGGGGGAGAGAGAGAGGGGGGGAGAGAGGGAGAGAGAGAGAGGGGGGAGAGAGAGACAGAGGGGGGGAGAGAGAGACACAGACAGAGAGGGGATAGAGAGAGGGGGAGATAAAGAGCGAGATACAGAGAGAGAGACATAGAGAGAAGGGTGAGAGAGAGATAGAGGGGGAGAGAGACACAGAGAGAGAGCAACAAAGAGGAGGGAGAGAGAGATACAGAGAGGGGGGAGTGAGATACAGAGAGGGAGATAGAGAGAGACATAGGGGGAAGAGGGAGAGAGGGGGAGAGATACACACACACAGAGCAACAGAGAGGGGGGAGATACAGAGAGGGGGGAGAGATACAGAGACAGCGAGGGGGAGAGATACAATGACAGGGAGGAGATACAGAGAGGGGGGAGAGATACAGAGACAGCGAGGGGGAGAAATACAATAACAGGGGGGGATACAGAGACAGAGAGGGGGGAGAGATACAGAGACAGAGAGGGGGGAGAGATACAGAGACAGAGAGGGGGGAGTCGGGGAGAGATACAGAGACAGAGAGGGGGAAGAGATACAGAGACAGAGAGGGGGAGAGATACAGAGACAGAGAGGGGGGAGAGATACAAAGACAGAGAGGGGGGAGAGATAGAAAGACAGAGAGGGGGGAGGTATACAAAGACAGAGAGGGGGGAGAGATACAGAGACAGAGAGGGGGAGAGATACAAAGACAGACAGGGGGGAGAGATACAGAGACAGAGAGGGGGAGAGATACAGAGACAGAGAGGTGGAGAGATACAGAGACAGAGAGGGGTGAGAGATACAAAGACAAGGGGGGGGAGAGATACAAAGACAGAGGGGGGGAGATACAAAGACAGAGAGGGGGGAGAGGTACAGAGACAGAGAGGGGGGAGAGGTACAGAGACAGAGAGGGGGGAGAGGTACAGAGACAGAGAGGGGGGAGATGTACAGAGACAGAGAGGGGGGAGAGATACAAAGACAGAGAGGGGGGAGAGATACAAAGACAGAGAGAGGGGGAGAGATACAAAGACAGAGAGAGGGGGAGAGATACAGAGACAGAAAGTGTTGGCAAATTTACATAGGGAAATCATGGTTTTGCCACTGCAAACTATTTTATCCCTGAATAGTTAAAACCCTGCCAAGGCACTAGGCAGCCAATAAGGACTCTACACCCTGGCTGGAATTTAGTAGTCTGCACTCTGCAGAGATGTTATTGCTAAATAGCAAGCACAGACATTCACATAGGAAGCTTTATGCTGTGCAATTTAGCTCCATGTGCTAAACACTGCCTGTCAAAATGATATATGCAGTGTTTAGCACACAGAGCTAAATTGCACCACATAAAGCTTAGATTCCTCTGCTCTACCTCTCAATTCTAGCAGTGCAGGAGGGAAGACTGTTGCTACTAAACTACTGAAGGGTGACTGGGGGAGGAAGCCAGTAACGTGCGACTGCTTTTTTGCCACAGTCACTTAGGCTGCATCTGCCGAGTGCTGCCGACTGCTTGTTTTTCTTCCCTCTCCCCCTTGAAACTAAAGTTACAGCCTTACAGTAATGATAACTAACTGACCACGCTGAACTCAGGAACTTCCTAAACACAGATATCTATGCATTATGTACCGCACGGTATATAATGCATAGATATCTGTGTTTAGGAAGTTTCTTAGTTCAGCGTGGTCAGTTAGTTATCATTACTGTAAGGTTGTAACTTTAATTTCAAGGGGGAGAGGGAAGAAAAACAAGCAGTCGGCAGCACTCGGCAGATGCAGCCTAAGTGACAGCGGCCACCGGCCAGGCTCAAATTTAGTTGATGACGTTGCCTGTTGTGCCATGTAGCGTTGTGGGCCACCACCAGAAACAAACGAAGTTAACTAACTAAATATACAGCACAGCAGAGCAGTCATATTAGTAAACATGGTGTGATCAGACCACATAAATAAAAAAAATACATAAGCCTTTACCTCTACCTTTACCTTTTAGCGCGCAAACACTGTCTGGGGCATCACAGCAACAAACCAAGTAAACAGCACTGTCTGAGTCAGTGGGCGGGACTAAGTTAACCGGCGGCCCACCGGGCAAATGCCCGGTATGCCCTATGGCCAGTCCGGGCCTGCTGGTAATAGGCGGGATCAGACTGATATACTACAGGTAATAGGCGGGATCAGACTGATATACTACAGGTAATAGGTGGGATTAGATTGATATACTACAGGGAATAGGCGGGATCAGATTGATATACTACAGGTAATAGGCGGGATCAGACTGATATACTACAGGTAATAGGCGGGATTAGACTGATATACTACAGGTAATAGGCGGGATCAGACTGATATACTACAGGTAATAGGCGGGATTAGACTGATATACTACAGGTAATAGGCGGGATCAGACTGATATACTACAGGTAATAGGCGGGATCAGACTGATATACTACAGGTAATAGGTGGGATTAGACTGATATACTACAGGGAATAGGCGGGATCAGATTGATATACTACAGGTAATAGGCGGGATCAGACTGATATACTACAGGTAATAGGCGGGATTAGACTGATATACTACAGGTAATAGGCGGGATCAGACTGATATACTACAGGTAATAGGCGGGATTAGACTGATATACTACAGGTAATAGGCGGGATTAGACTGATATACTACAGCTAATAGGTTGGATCTGGAGGTGCTTTGCTACATGAACCAGGAGGACCTCACTGGTGAAGAAGTACTACAGAATTATCTCTGTGTCTGTTCAGTTTGCTGGGCAACTGTGAGGTTCCAGTCTGCTTCCTTGCACTTTTTGGTGCTATTCGTTTGTGAATATTAGTCTTACATATTTTTCATGTCCCTTGGTATTGTGGTATTAGGCCATTGGGCGCCTCTGTGTTTCTTTTTTCAGACCATCTGTTATCATCAGGATTTTGACCCCCCTACGACAAAGAGCTGACCTTTGCAATCTTCTGGAGCTATTGTGACTTACAGGATATCATTTAGTTATTGGACATTTATTGTGTTTCCAGTCACAAGGTTATATATTTTTTTTCCTCTGGTATTCTGCTGTTTATTTTTAGAGTGTTGTTGTATACATTATTATTGTTCTTATTACATTGTGTTGCATTTGTTTTGATTGAGAGCGCCCCCTTGAGGATTGGTGTGCTTCCACACACCATATCTATATATTTTGTAATAGGTGGGATCAGACTGATATACTACAGGTAATAGGCGGGAACAGACTGATATACTACAGGTAATAGGCGGGATCAGACTGATATACTACAGTTAATAGGCAGGATCAGACTGATATACTACAGGTAAAAGGCGGGATCAGACTGATATACTACAGGTAATAGGCGGGATCAGACTGATATACTACAGGTAATAGGCGGGAACAGACTGATATACTACAGGTAATAGGCGGGATCAGACTGATATACTACAGTTAATAGGCAGGATCAGACTGATATACTACAGGTAAAAGGCGGGATCAGACTGATATACTACAGGTAATAGGCGGGATCAGACTGATATACTACAGGTAATAGGAGGGAACAGACTGATATACTACAGGTAATTGGCGGGATCAGACTGATATACTACAGGTAATAGGCGGGATCAGACTGATATACTACAGGTAATAGGCGGGATCAGACTGATATACTACAGGTAATAGGCGGGATCAGACTGATATACTACAGGTAATAGGCGGGATCAGACTGATATACTACAGGAAAGTTCTACTCTGTGAAAAGCATTATTGGGCTAAAAAGCTGCACCCAGGTGGTAAATCGCCATAGAACAGGCTAACAATGGTATTGAGCTAGTTGTTCGTTCCTGTGAGTGCACTTCTCTCTGTATAATATATAAATATAAATAAGCAAGTGCATTAATTCATGTATTCTGTTTTGCATGTATTAACACATATATATTATGTTTCATTTATCAATATGTAGCTGGTGATGGGTGGCTCATGGGATTTTGTTCTCCTGACTGAATCACCCCATGTACTGCTCGGTAGCTGCAATGCTTGGGGTTCACAAGTGAGGCTTTACTTAAACAAACTTTTCCCAGAGGGAGTCTGCTATGAGGAGTTTAGGGAACACTGGTGCTCTGTAGAAGGGGATGTGGCAGGAGGGGTGTGGTCATGCACGGACTTGAGCAGAATGTGTCCTGCAGAACTGGGACAGGCCTTGATAGCTAAGAAGGCCAAGAAATTGTGGTGGAAAGGGACAGATCCCCCAACATGTGACAATCCTACAGGATCCACAACAGTAAAAGGCTTTGCAGATGCATTTAGCTCATGTGTGGGTGCTACACAGGTATCTGGGCACAGTAATGCAAGAAGAACACATTGCACTAGTAAAGAAGAGTTCCCTTTAAGAAGCGAGTACATTAAACTCACCCATAGATGCACAAAGAGCAAGCGGCAACATAAATAAATGAGTAAAAAGCTTCCTACAGAAACTGGAACCTTCCGAAACTACAAATTATAATATGTAAGGAACTCATGCTCCCTATATGAAACTCTGTGTACACTTTATATTATCAGCTCTATGAGAGCTGCTCTGGGCTCGCACAGGAGACTCATAGGGGACTGGCCGGACCTCAGGAAGTTATATTTGCATCCAAGGACTGTCACGGGTAGAAGACACTGATGCTGTTTGTGGGGACCTTAAGCTTCTCTTGTCTGAATTTTGTAAGTTATTGCTGTTTGGATCTTTATGTTCTCTTTAATAACTAAAAATGACAAAACACGTAGTTGTGATATATGAGACCAACAGACGGCTGTACCTAACAGACCCTGTAGTGATATCTATGTATTTAATGAGTGTTACTCACAGGTGTTATCACTGCCTATGTGTGCACTCTTCAGTATTAAAGGGATAGGAAATTCAGAAAAATGTATTTAGTAATTTAAACAGAACATTCAATTTTAAAAATGTTTCTAATGTACTTATTTTATAAAATGTGCTTTGTTCTCGTATTCTTTGTTAAAGAGATGACTTGACAGGTGTCCGGAGCACTTCATGGCAGGAAATAGGGCTGCCCTCTAGTTCCTTTGCAAATGAATAAGATTCTTACAAATCTGCTGCCATATAAGGCCCCAGACACGTGTATGCTCCTGAGATTATCTCTATTGCTTTTCAACAAAATATACCAAAAGAACAAAAAAAATGTACATTCGGTATATATTTTTGCTATAATTTAATCACCAGAGAGACTGAAGTCCATCCATCAGTCCTGTAAAAAACAGAACAGTGACCCTACAACAGGATACACAGGAGCTTATTTATTATAATGCTCAATCGGGCCACAGAAAAACATATTCAGGAGTCTTTTAAAGGGAACTGTCACTCTGCAGCAAAACAATTTAAAGTGTCAATAAACCTTAAAAATAATGTTATATAATTCTGCACATAGTGCAGAATTATATAACATTATATTAGCCTTATCTTTATAAAACGTAATATTCCCTTTGAATTTTTTTAAAAAACGGCTGTTTTACAGACCCGCTCTCTGTGCTCTTCTGAGCGGGTCTGTGTTTTTCACACAGCGCATCGGGCCAGCTGTATAGTCACAGCCCGGCCCAACCGCGCCATAACACTAAGTGCAGCTCGCTCCTGCTCTGTCTGACAGCAGGAGCGAGCTGCACTTAGTGTTATGGCGCGGTCGGGCCGGGCTGTGACTTTACAGCTGGCCCGATGCGCTGTGTAATAAAAACAGCCCCGCTCAGAAGAGCACAGAGAGCTGGTCTGTAAAACAGCGGGGTTTTTTTTAAATTCAAAGGGAATATTACGTTTTATAAAGATAAGGCTAATATAATGTTATATAATTCTGCACTATGTGCAGAATTATATAACATTATTTTTGAGGTTTACTGTCCCTTTAAATGCTGCCAACTGAACTACAATTTGAAATGTTTATGAAAAGCATTGTCTGATGAAGGGGATCCCTGAAATTACAGAATACATTTTTTTGAATCCTTTTGCAGAGGCTACATGCATAGGGGTCAATCAGAATCTTAAAACCACAAAATTTACCTACAAAATCCCCATTGACAATAATGCTGGGTTCCTGTAGAAAAACATTCGCCTAGATTTAGAGTTTGGCATTAGCCGTCAAAACCAGCGTTAGGGGCTCCTAACGCTGGTTTTGGCCGCCCGCTGGTATTTAGAGTCAGTCATGAAAGGGTCTAACGCTCACTTTGCAGCCGCAACTTTTCCATACCGCAGATCCCCCTTACGCCAATTGCGTATCCTATCTTTTCAATGGGATCTTTCTAACGCCGGTATTTAGAGTCTTGGCTGAAGTGAGCGTTAGAAATCTAACGACAAGACTCCAGCCACAGCAAAAAGCCAGGAGTTAAGAGCTTTCTGGGCTAACGCCGGTTCATAAAGCTCTTAACTACTGTGCTCTAAAGTACACTAACACCCATAAACTACCTATGCACCCCTAAACCGAGGCCCCCCCCCACATCGCCGCCACTCTAATAAAAATTTTTAACCCCTAATCTGCCGACCGCACACCGCCGCCACCTACGTTATACTTATGTACCCCTAATCTGCTGCCCCTAACACCGCTGACCCCTATATTATATTTATTAACCCCTAATCTGCCGCCCCCAACGTCGCCGCCACCTACCTACACTTATTAACCCCTAATCTGCCGACCGGACCTCACCGCTACTATAATAAATGTATTAACCCCTAATCCGCCTCACTCCCGCCTCAATAACCCTATAATAAATACTATTAACCCCTAATCTGCCCTCCCTAACATCACCGACACCTAACTTCAAGTATTAACCCCTAATCTACCGCTACTCTATTCAATTTATTAACCCCTAAAGCTAAGTCTAACCCTAACACTAACACCCCCCTAAGTTAAATATAATTTTTATCTAACAAAATAAATTAACTCTTATTAAATAAATTATTCCTATTTAAAGCTAAATACTTACCTGTAAAATAAACCCTAATATAGCTACAATATAAATTATAATTATATTATAGCTATTTTAGGATTAATATTTATTTTACAGGTAACTTTGTATTTATTTTAACCAGGTACAATAGCTATTAAATAGTTCATAACTATTTAATAGCTACCTAGTTAAAATAATTACAAAATTACCTGTAAAATAAATCCTAACCTAAGTTACAATTAAACCTAACACTACACTATCAATAAATTAATTAAATAAAATACCTACAATTATCTACAATTAAACCTAACACTACACTATCAATAAATTAATTACATAAAATACCTACAAATAAATACAATTTAGAATGCGAGCTCAATCTGATTGGCTGATTGGATCAGCCAATCGGATTGAACTTGAATCTGATTGGCTGATTCCATCAGCCAATCAGAATTTTCCTACCTTAATTCTGATTGGCTGATAGAATCCTATCAGCCAATCAGAATTCGAGGGACGCCATCTTGGATGATGTCATTTAAAGGAACCGTCATTTGGCGAGTAGGCATCGGTAGAAGAGGATGGATCCGCGTCGGCTGGAAGAAGATGGCTCCGGAAGAAAGAAGATTGAAGATGCCGCTTGATAGAAGACTTCAGCCCGATGATGGACCTCTTCAGCGCCCGCTTGGATCAAGACTTCAGCCCGATGATGGACTTCTTCAGCGCCCGCTTGGATCAAGACTTCAGCCCGATGATGGACTTCTTCAGCCCCCGCTTGGGCTTGGATGAAGACTTCGGAGGCTCCTCTGGACGGATCGGTGATACCCGGCGTGGTGAAGATAAGGTAGGGAGATCTTCAGGGGCTTAGTGTTAGGTTTATTTAAGGGGGGTTTGGGTTAGATTAGGGGTATGTGGGTGGTGGGTTGTAATGTTGGGGGGGTATTGTATGTTTTTTTTTACAGGCAAAAAGAGCTGAATTCTTTAGGGCATGCCCTGCAAAAGGCCCTTTTAAGGGCTGGTAAGGTAAAAGAGCTTTTCTATTTGTATTTTAGAATAGTGTAGGGCATTTTTTTATTTTGGGGGGATTTGTTATTTTATTAGGGGGCTTAGAGTAGGTGTAATTAGCTTAAAATTGTTGTAATCTTTTTTTAATGTTTGTAAATTATTCTTTTATTTTTTGTAACTTAGTTCTTTTTTTATTTTTTGTACTTTAGTTAGTTTATTTATTTGTATTTATTTGTAGGTATTTTATGTAATTAATTTATTGATAGTGTAGTCTTAGGTTTAATTGTAGGTAATTGTAGGTAGTTTATTTAATTAATTTATTGATAGTGTAGTGTTAGGTTTAATTGTAACTTAGGTTAGGATTTATTTTACAGGTAATTTTGTAATTATTTTAACTAGGTAGCTATTAAATAGTTATGAACTATTTAATAGCTATTGTACCTAGTTAAAATAAATACAAAGTTGCCTGTAAAATAAATATTAATCCTAAAATAGCTACAATATAATTATTATTTATATTGTAGCTATATTAGGGTTTATTTTACAGGTAAGTATTTAGCTTTAAATAGGAATAATTTATTTAATAAGATTTATTTCGTTAGATAAAAATTATATTTAACTTAGGGGGGTGTTAGTGTTAGGGTTAGACTTAGCTTTAGGGGTTAATACATTTAATAGAGTAGCGGTGAGGTCCGGTCGGCAGATTAGGGGTTAATACTTGAAGTTAGGTGTCGGTGATGTTAGGGAGGGCAGATTAGGGGTTAATAATATTTATTATAGGGTTATTGAGGCGGGAGTGAGGCGGATTAGGGGTTAATAAATTTATTATAGTAGCGGTGAGGTCCGGTCAGCAGATTAGGGGTTAATAAGTGTAGGTAAGGTAGCGGCGACGTTGGGGGGGCAGATTAGGGGTTAATAAATATAATATAGGGGTCGGCGGTGTTAGGGGCAGCAGATTAGGGGTACATAGGGATAACGTAGGTGGTGGCGGTGTACGGAGAGGCAGATTAGGGGTTAAAAAAAATATGCAGGGGTCAGCGATAGCGGGGGCGGCAGATTAGGGGTTAATAAGTGTAAGGTTAGGGATGTTTAGACTCGGGGTACATGTTAGGGTGTTAGGTGCAGACTTAGAAACTGTTTCCCCATAAGAAACAATGGGGCTGCGTTAGGAGCTGAACGCTGCTTTTTTGCAGGTGTTAGTTTTTTTTTCAGCTCAAACGGCCCCATTGTTTCCTAAGGGGGAATCATGCATGAGCACGTTTTTGAAGCTGGCCGCGTCCGTAAGCACCGCTGGTATTTAGAGTTGCAGTGGCGGTAAATTATGCTATACGCTCCCTTTTTGGAGCCTAACGCAGCCCTTCTGTGAACTCTAAATACCAGCGGTATTTAAAAGATGCGGGAGAAAAAAAGCACGCGTAGCTAACGCACCCCTTTGGCCGCAGAACTCTAAATCTAGCGGATTGTTTTTTTATACGTAGAGTGCAGCAGAGAAAAATTTAGTTTGTCCGACTATTCATCTGCTGAAATATTTGGTATTTGTTTTGTTTTAATAAAATGAATACTGAATATTTGGGGAATATTTTAATTGTGTTTGTGCTAAAAAGATTTAAATGTTCCTTTGCTACAGGTGAAAGAGTTCACCTGCATTGCTATATTCACCTATTGCGTGCTGGAGAGTTGCGCTTCTCCTGACACTTTTTCTTAAAGTCTCCGGCCTGGCTAATAGCAACTTAGGGCTAGATTACGAGTGGAGCACTAAGTTATCGTTTACGGGTGCAATATAAATAACCAGCCATTACAACTGGATGGTTATTTCTACTACGAGCTCATTGTAGCACTTTGGGCTAGGAAAATTAACCATAGGTCAGACCACTGTTTAATTAAAAAAATGTACCCAAAATAAAGTGTACATAATCTTTATTGAAATAAAAAATTTGACCATCTTTAAAAAACAACTGCATGAAGCATTGATAATGGGTTAAAGTGTGCGGATGTGGGGTAGTTAGAAAAAGTGCCTTTACATAACGGTCTATGGGGGCTGTGTTATTACTTTATATATATTGATTGGAGTAGCCGTGTTAGTCCAGAGATTTAGATATCAAAATAACAAGAGTATTGCATTGAGCAATGATACTTTTTTTATTGGACTAACTATACATTTATAAGTTGACAAGCTTTCTGAAGAGTTCCTTCCTTTATCAAGTCTAAATGCAATACTCTTGTTATTTTTATATATATATATATATATATATATATATATATATATATATATATATATATATAATATATATATATATATATATATATATATATATAATATATATATATATATATATATATATATAATATATATATATATATATATATATATATATATATATATAATATATATATATATATATATGTGTGTGTTCTTATATACATATGTATTTAAACTTTGCTTCCCATCACTTCACGACTTACCCCCTTCACTGTACTAGGTTGTCTGCTGTGACTATCGGCAAGAGAACGAGGAAACCATTGGAGCTTATGGAACCATGCGCTCATGAGCACAAAGCTTCCATGCAAAGTGAACGGGAGGTCACGTTTGCATTGCGCTCAACTTCAAATACCAGCACGCATTTGTGTGCTCTGGTATTATGAGTGGAGCGCAAATATTGAGCTGGCAAAAGCACAATTTTGTGCTCCACTAATAATCTAACCCTTAGTGCAGCAGATCCCAGGGCCTGCGCTAAAGGACCTTTTCCTATAACCCAGGCACTGGGATCTGCTACGCTAAGCCTCATATTAGCCCGGCCCATAACTCTTTGAAGAACCGGTGGGATTAGCACTGCTCTTCAGCGTGCTAGAGGGGAGTATTTTAACCCCTGAAGGATAATTTAAAGAAAACGGATGAATACTGATTAATTTATATCTAGTTGGTGCATTTGTTTGAATATTCGTTTTGTGAAGATAAAATTAATCTCATTTTTTCATTATAAATTTACATTTGTAAGGAAACTAATGCACATGTCTAGTTATATGTGAATAATTGTGCAATAATAGTCTAACTGCACATTTATTTAATAAATCTCAGTAAATTACATTAGTTACACAACAGTCTCACTCATTCCTTTTGAGACATTGCTGAATGGGACACTAAATATACATTATGCTTTAAAAGCAGATTTAAATAAAGTACAAGTCATTAAATTGTAAAGCAGATTTATTTGAATTCTTTATTTTACTGTAATATTAATTGTCATGGGGACGATTCGGTACCACAGGCATCATAAGACAATCCTGTTAATTTCTCCCAGATCTGAATTATAAGAGAAAAAAAATCATATATATTAATTACAACAACATTTACATAATTTAATAATTAATGATATTCAGATTTTTTTGTGTAAAAAATAATACTCCAGTACTTGACCCTCCTTTCATACAGTGTACAATGAAGTAAAATATAAAGCATTGCCCATTAAATAGTTTAAAGAAATATAAAGTCAAAAGGTAACTTTCATGATTTAGATAAAGTGTGCAATTAAAAAAATGTTTCCCCCCATTTACTGTTATAATGAAATATACCTCTTTCATTTGGTAGCTTGCAATTTAACTCCTTTTCAATGAGAGCATAACAAGGTAGGCACAGGAGTGTGCATGTGTGTTGTGCACTATGGGATAAGTTACAATTGGAGCAAAACGATGCACAATTAACATTGCTCAAGCGTAATCAAAAGTGCAAAGTTATTTTGTTATTGGTCAATGGAAAGTCACCTCGGCGTGCAGTAATATTCATGTTGCACATTGCTTGATCGCGAAGCCGATTGTGTGCGAAACTGATTGTATGCTAAGCCGCTTGTGCGCTAAACTGATTGTATGCTAAGCCGCTTGTGCGCTAAACTGATTGTATGCTAAGCCGCTTGTGTACTAAACTTATTGTGTGCCAAGATGATTGTGTGCTAAACTGATTGTGTGCTAAGATGATTGTGTGCTAACCTGATTGTGTGTTAAACTGATTGTATGCTAAGCTGATTGTGTGCTAAGATGATTGTGTGCTAACCTGATTGTGTGTTAAACTGATTGTATGCTAAGCTGATTGTGTGCTAAACTGATTGTGTGCTAACCTGATTGTGTGTTAAACTGATTGTATGCTAAGCTGATTGTGTGCTAAACTGATTGTGTGCTAAACTGATTGTGTGCTAAAATGATTGTGTGCTAAGATGATTGTATGCTAACCTGATTGTGTGTTAAACTGACTGTATGCTAAGCTGATTGTGTGCTAAACTGATTGTGTGTTAAACTGATTGTGTGCTAAACTGATTGTATGCTAACCTGATTGTGTGCTAAACTGATTGTGTGCTAAAATGATTGTGTGCTTAGATGATTGTGTGCTAAAATGATTGTATGCTAAGCCAATTGTGTGCTAACCTGATTGTGTGTTAAGCTGATTGTGTGCTAAGGCGATTGTGTGCTAAACTGATTGTGTGCTAAGCTGATTGTGTGCTAAGGCGATTGTGTGCTAAACTGATTGTGTGCTAAGCTGATTGTGTGCTAAGTTGATTGTGTGCTAAGTTGATTGTATGCTAAGCCAATTGTGTGCTAAGCTGATTGTGTGCTAAGCTGATTGTGTGCTAAACTAATTGTGTGCTAAGCTAATTGTGTGCTAAGCTGATTGTGTGCTAAGCCGATTGTATGCTAAACTGATTGTGTGTTAAACTGATTGTATGCTAAACTGATTGTGTGCTAAGTTGATTGTATGCTAAGCTAATTGTGTGCTAAGCTGATTGTGTGCTAAGCTAATTGCGTGTTAGCTAATTGTGTGCTAAGATGATTGTGTGCTAAGCCGATTGTATGTTAAACCCATTGTGTACTAAGCTTATTGTGTGCTAAGCTGATTGTGTGCTAAACTGATTGTGTGTTAAACTGATTGTATGCTAAGCTGATTGTGTGTTAAACTGATTGTATGCTAAACTGATTGTGTGCTAAACTGATTGTGTGCTAAACTGATTGTGTGTTAAACTGATTGTATGCTAAACTGATTGTGTGTTAAACTGATTGTATGCTAAACTGATTGTGTGCTAAGTTGATTGTATGCTAAGCTAATTGTGTGCTAAGATGATTGTGTGCTAAGCTAATTGTGTGCTAAGATGATTGTGTGCTAAGCCGATTATATGTTAAACCCATTGTGTGCTAAGCTTATTGTGTGCTAAGCTGATTGTGTGCTAAACTGATTGTGTGTTAAACTGATTGTATGCTAAGCTGATTGTGTGTTAAACTGATTGTGTGTTAAACTGATTGTATGCTAAGCTGATTGTGTGTTAAACTGATTGTATGCTAAACTGATTGTGTGCTAAGCCAATTGTATGCTAAGCTGATTGTGTGCTAAGATGATTGTGTGTTAAACTGATTGTGTGTTAAACTGATTGTGTGCTAAACTGATTGTGTGTTAAACTGATTGTGTGCTAAACTGATTGTGTGTTAAACTGATTGTGTGTTAAACTGATTGTATGCTAAACTGATTGTGTGCTAAACTGATTGTGTGTTAAACTGATTGTGTGCTAAACTGATTGTGTGTTAAACTGATTGTATGCTAAACTGATTGTATGCTAAACTGATTGTGTGTTAAACTGATTGTGTGCTAAACTGATTGTGTGCTAAACTGATTGTGTGTTAAACTGATTGTGTGCTAAACACATGATATGTTAAAGGGACAGTATAGTCATAATTAGACATTCATGATTTAGACAGAGATTAGAATTGTAAACAACTTTCCAATTTACCACTATTATTTCATTTGCTTCCTTCTCTTGATATCCTTTGCTGAAAGGTTATCTAGGAAAGCTCAGGAGCAGCAAAGAACCTAGGTTCTAGCTGCTGATTGGTGGCTGTATATATATACTAATTGCCATTGGCTCACCCATGTGTTTAGTTAGAAACCAGTAGTGCATTGCTGCTCTTTCAACAAATGATACCAAGAGAATGCAGCAAATTTGATAACAGAAGTAAACTGAAAAGTTGTTTAAAATTGTATTCTCTATCTGAATCATTATAAAAAATGTTTGGGTTTAACGTCCCTTTAAGCTGAGGGAGTGCAACCAGTGCTATACTATAAATAATGTTTTACGTCAGGCGATAAATAACATTACATTTTACAGCAGTATTTTGGATTACGTTTGAGTGCAACACAATTTTTTCTTTCAGATAGAGCAGCTTTACTCCTATTAACATTTTTTCTTCGTTATCTTGCTATCTTTATTTTATTTTAAAAGCAGGAATGTAAGCTTAGGAGCAGGCCCATTTTTGGTTCAGCATCTGGGTAGCGCTTGTTGATTGGTGGCTAAATGTAGCCACCAATAAGCAAGCTCTATCCAGGGTTTTAAATAAAGATACCAAGAGAACGAAGAAAAAATCATAATAGCAGTACATTAGAAAGATGCTTAAAATTGCTGCTCTATCTGAATCATGAAATAAAAAATTGGGTCTCGTATCCCTTTAATTCCTCTCTAATATGAGCACAACAAGCTCTCTAATAGCGCTCCCTGCAATAGCCATTAAAGGTACGGGGCTCACTAAAAACATTTAGTTGCATTAAGATGTTTTAGTTAACTTATGATACCAGTTTGTCCTCATGGGACATTAATAATAGCTCCCAAGAAGTGAATTAGATAACAGAAGTGAATTAGATAACAGAAGTGAATTAGATAACAGAAGTGAATTAGATAACAGAAGTAAATTAGATAACAGAAGTGAATTAGATAATAGAAGTGAATTAGATAACAGAAGTGAATTAGATAACAGAAGTGAATTAGATAACAGAAGTGAATTAGATAATAGAAGTGAATTAGATAACAGAAGTGAATTAGATAACAGAAGTGAATTAGATAACAGAAGTAAATTAGATAACAGAAGTGAATTAGATAACAGAAGTAAATTAGATAACAGAAGTGAATTAGATAACAGAAGTGAATTAGATAATAGAAGTGAATTAGATAACAGAAGTGAATTAGATAACAGAAGTGAATTAGATAATAGAAGTAAACTAGATAACAGAAGTGAATTAGATAATAGAAGTGAATTAGATAATAGAAGTGAATTAGATAACAGAAGTGAATTAGATAACAGAAGTGAATTAGATAATAGAAGTGAATTAGATAACAGAAGTGAATTAGATAATAGAAGTGAATTAGATAACAGAAGTGAATTAGATAACAGAAGTGAATTAGATAATAGAAGTGAATTAGATAACAAAAGTGAATTAGATAACAGAAGTGAATTAGATAACAGAAGTGAATTAGATAATAGAAGTGAATTAGATAACAGAAGTGAATTAGATAACAGAAGTAAATTGTGTTTGTTTGTTCTATTGCACATTGTGACTGAATCATTTAAAAGACAACAGCTGAATTGTCTGTCTATTCACCATTTGGTTTAGTGCGGCCTTTTCCCTTGGGGTGGTCCATGATTGTCCTTGGGTCCCTTTCCTAAAGGCTTGGCGCCCTTTGTACCAGGTGGGGGCAGCGATGGCTTTGGGGGTCTGCTTTCATTACTATCCTCTGCAGAGTGGGGTTGACCAGTGGGATCAGATTCAGAACTGTCTTTCTGGTGAACGTCTCTCTTTGGCCTGGGCTTTTCTCCTGTCTTGTTGTTCAGCTGTAATAATAATCATTTGTTTACATAAATGTCTTCTAGTCCCAACAGTAAAATTATAAAAAAAGCCTTAGCAATATTTAAAAAACAAATTCATGTCATATCTGGGTTTAGGTTCCTGATTACATTATTGGTCAGTATTAAAGGGACACTGAACCCACATATTTTCTTTTGTGATTCAGATAGAGCAGCGATTTTAAACAACTTTCTAATTTACTCCTATTATCAAATTTTCTTCGTTCTCTTGCTATATTTATTTGAAAAAGAAAGTCCAGAAACATTGACAGCACTTGTTTATTGGTGGATGAATTTATTCACCAATCAGCAAGAACAACCCAGGTTGTTCATCAAAAATGGTCCGGCATCTAAACTTACATTCTTGCCTTTCAAATAAAAATACCAAGAGAATGAAAAACATTTGATAATAGGAGTAAATTTGAAAGTTGCTTAAAATTACTGCTCTATCTGAATCACAAAAGAACAAATTTGGGTTCAGTGTCCCTTCAACTTTGCAATTATTGTAATATTTTATGACAGATAAACTGGAGATATACTGAGCAAGCTTCCGATTTGAAAACAGAAATGCATAAAGTGTCAATAGCCTTGAAGTGTTTATTGTATTGTTATATACAAGTATACTCATCTCCATACCCCATCAGGGTGACACTTTATAGCTAGTTCTATACCTAATGACTGTAGAGTATTTTGTTTTTTTTATGCTGCTTTAGGCATTGGGGTATCTGCTGCCTTCCCTACCCCACGTAACCCAAACAATTCCATATATCATATATATCACACCCAGAGATGCATGGAGGGGAATGTCCCTTCCGGAGACAGATGGGAATCATTGTATTGTAATAAAATTAATAAAACAAAACACAGTAGAAGAAGGCATCATGTAATTAAACTTCACATACACACTTTATACCCCTTTTTGCCCTAAGCACAAGACTAGTTATCCTAAGCCAAAATACCACCCTTCAGAAAAAGGCTTAGATTAATTGTAACTGTCTTCCAGTAGAGGAGGTAGGGAGGAATATGGGTACGTGCCGTGAGAGTCAGTATAAGCCATGTTAGCATTATTGATTTTACTTCACACTACAAACATTTTACATTTCAATCTTCCTATATACAAATGTAATTTCACTTTAGTGACAGAACGATGGTTGGTAGATTTTAGGCTTCTGCATTCAGACTATTGGGAAGCAAATGAAGGGAGAATAAAGTGGCCGCCAGCTGCATTTGGCTATTTTCTTCTTGTAGAAGTGCAAATCCAGATCATACAGTGTTGCACTTTCACAAGAAGAAATCTGAAAATAGCCAAATGTCACTGGCGACCACCATATTCACCATTCGTTTGTTTCCAAATAGTCCGAATGCACAAGCCTAGTACATGTGGTGTCAATAAATTGTTTGAAATGCAAAAACAATGCAAAATATGGAACAAAGTTGAGTTCTAGCTAAGAATGCTAAGCATCTAGCAGCTAAAAAAATGTAAAACTTCCCTAGAATGGTGACAGAACTGTGATAAAATATCTTATCATACTGCACAGTAATAACACAAATACGTTCAATAATGTTTAGGCATAAGCAGAGGCCAAACTGAAGACAAAGGAGCCGATTTATCAAATGTCGGGCAGACATAATTCGCTGTAGCGAATCATGTCTCCTCGACATCGATAAATGCTGACAGCATACACTATCAGCATTTATCATTGCACAAGCATTTCTTGTAAAATGCTTGTGCAATGCTGCCCC
The DNA here is from genome assembly GCF_027579735.1 of Bombina bombina. Classification (NCBI taxonomy): domain Eukaryota; kingdom Metazoa; phylum Chordata; class Amphibia; order Anura; family Bombinatoridae; genus Bombina; species Bombina bombina. Next base: position 258,884,754 of record NC_069507.1, on the reverse strand, counting down.
CTGCACATTAGCGGCCAATCGGCCGCTAGCAGGGGGTGTCAATAATCCTGATCGTATCTGATCGGGATGATTACAGTCCGCCGCCTCAGAGGTCTTAAGACCGCTGCTTCTTAACGCCTGTTTCCGGCAGGCCTGAAGTCTTGTGCGGAATAAGCCGCATCTACTGCTTAGTAATATATCAGCCCCAATGTCTATGGGTAATAACAACATGAAAGTCATTTTTGTTTGCTTCCTATAAAAGAGGCTTTTTTAAATGTATTCGTTTTTTGTAAAACATAATTTCCTGAACGGATTAAAAAAAGGTTTTTATCCCTGATATACTCAACAGATTTTTGTTTGCTCTGTTTTTTTTTTAGACTTTTCATTCACTTTAAAGGCCCTTAAAACTCTAAAATGTTATTTCTTACATTTGAAAGCATCACACAAACATACAAATATATTGTTACATGACTATCTGTGGAGTTTTAAAGGTGTATAATTTAGGTATGTGCAGAAGTATTAGCCTCTCACTGGATGATAAGGGTAATTCACTATGGCCCGCTACATAGATATGTTGTGTGAATTTACTAAATTATTTTAATTAGTCTGATATTTACACTTGATCTATTTAATCGACTATCTAAGACAGACACTAAATTACAGATGGAAGTTTTGCTTACTCAAATAAAAATCAATAAACTTGATACAGATTTTTTTATTACTAAAATAGTAAATATATTACAACTGCAATGTAATCTGGTTCTTTGTCTTTGCCCTGTTAAATCACAAGACTTCTGAGAAAGCTGACACATATGACATATTACACACGTATACGCAAACAACACACAGTTCTTACCTTATCTGGTCTTTCACTAAAGGGCTTGACAGTAGCATTGGGACCTATCCCGGCAGGATGGGGCTTACCCTCTGGTTGATGGGGAGGGGGGGTGCCTACTTTAGGGGGGTTTGGTTTAGGTTTGCCAGCAACTCCTAATGCTCTAATGGGTCTATGGCGACCACCTTCGGGTTTCTTAGGTAAACCTTTATGAAAAGGCCGATCTGTACTATTTATAAGATGGGGAGGATGAGATGAGTTATGATTTTGGGGGATTCCTGTGACATTGAGAGGCAAATGGGAATGGAATCCAGATCCAGAAGGTGGAATAGAAGGGTGGACATGATTCGCAGCTTCGGGAGGTTTAACTCCACGTGGAGGTTCATTCTTCGGCGCCCGATTGTCTTTAAAAAAAATAAAAAAATAATAATAATATTTAATAATAAAATAATGAAGAGGGTCATTGTACATTTATAAGTAAAAGTCAATGAAACTCTATAAAATAAGTCATATTAAAAATGGGAATAAATGTAATTGAATTTAAACATTATATACAGATACCCTTGTATGATTTAGACAAGCAAACCTGAAATAATTCCATCTTATAGTTAATTAACAACAAAATATATTACATAAATAATTAAATGATAAATCTTTACAAAGCTAAACAGTGGTTCCCATTTTTAACATTGAGTGGACTAATAACTTTTATACTTAATACTTTTTACTACTCACAACACAAGAATGTTTGCCAAACCAATTCAGCAATAGGTGACCATATTCTCAGTGTTGCTGAGTTATAACACTAGGGGGGCAGTATTTCAAATGAATACAGTAATATGTTGATATGGTGGGATTTTTTTGTTTTCAGGTGATATCACAACAGCACAATTTGGCAAGTAAGGTGTTAAAAGGAGAGTTACTAGTGTTTAGACTGCAAAGGAGGAAATTGAATTGCAGTTTTAGTGCACATTATATGTGCACTCTCCAGCCATTCTAATTCCTACCTGTTTGGTGAAAATAAAAATGTCATACTACAGTCTGTCTGTGGTGCACAGAAATGTGTCTACTTTGCATTGCATTTTACTAGGCAAATCTGTTCATTAAAATGCACAAAGGAAAATTTGGGATGCATTTGTCACGTATTAGGAAAAACAGGGAGGTTTGTTTTTTTATTAAATGTTAAAACGCACAGTTTTCATGATTATTATTCATTATAACCATCAATGTCAGTGGATTTCTATATCATGAGTGATATGGTCTATTTATATATTTATCATTTCACATCTCATATTTATTTTCTTTCAAAATACATGAGATTTAAAATTTAAAGTTTTTTCCACACTAAATGCTACTTATACAGAAAACCTTCAGTTTTCATTATGGTTATGTCCAAAAAAAAAAAAAGATGTAAAATAAACCTAATTGTATGACAAAACAAAAAGTTACATCCCAGACACTTAAGACAACTGGCATAAATAATATATTTATGTAAGCTATTCATTTATATTAACTAACTTGTCACACTGTAAATAAATGCATAATATACAAAATATAAGCTACATCTTTCAAAACAAAAATATGGAAATACAATCTCTTTCAGTGTATGTCCCAATTCCTGTACAAAAAAAGTCTTAACAATCTTTTACAGAGTTTTGGATAATTAAATTTCCCTGGTAATGTTCACTTAGAAGAGATTGTGCAAACTATGTGTCAGACGAGAGTGACCTGTTCTATGCAATAAGCACTGGTTTCCTTGCAACCCCTCTGCTAACACAAACATCACAGGTGTAGTAAAACAATGAAGAAATGATACACAATATCATTCACTCTTGTTGTGTCAACGTTGACTTACCATTTTTACCTGGGGGATGAGCCCAGACTTGCATCACCAGAGCCACCAGGATGATGTACTTCATGTTGCTAATTTCAGTTGCTGGGACAAGTAGAGAGGATGTTTGGTCTTAAATTTCTATGGGACTCTGAGGCTACCTTTAAAGGACTCTTGGGACACACCCCTAGTGACAAGATCTTTTGATCTGACCAGACAGGTGAGGAGGTGGGAGCATGAGTCTGCAGAATTTTTATGAATGAGGCAACACAGGTTGACAGTCGATCACATGTCTATCCATTCACTGTTTCATACAAACAATGAGTTTATTACATTTGAAAAGCTTCTAATACTTTGCAGTGGAAATAATACTTGTTTAAAGGGTTATTGTTTAGTGAAAATATTCTGAAATGGATTTCTTGTAAATAAAACATTTCAATAAGGAGTTTTAGTTGCCACAACATACAAGGAAAACAGAATATAAATAGAATACAATGTATATTTCACTAATATTCCAGTGGAAAACTAAAATTACCTTCTTTTTCGATTTGACCCATATATAAAAGTTGTTCCTCTCTAGATACAAATATGGCTTCTGAACAAATCAGGACCAGTTGTGGCTTTAATCACTGTCTGAAGAGTCATCTGCAGCAGCACTGGAGAGTTCTGGAGAGGGCATAAGCGTGACTGTAATTATCGCAATTTTCAGGGGTTCTACGCATAAGTGTTTATTCACTAATCCCTGATTGTCCAACTGCTTTTTATTTATTTATTTATTCTAATCATCTGGAAAAAAATAATCAAAGGTCTTTCAGATTTGGCCATATCAAGGGCTAGATTACGAGTGGAGAACTATTTAGCTATCCCACTCACGCTTTAACTTCGCTAAACGGAGGGTTTTTGCAGGCGTCAGTTTGTGCTCGTATTGTGCTCGTATTGAAAGTAAAAAGTTAGTGTGAGAGCAAAAAACCCAAACCTGACGTGCAAAAAGTTGAACTTCAAAAATCGCAACCATGTTAATGTATTCTCCCATATACTTCAATCGATCACAAGAACTGAATAAAAGCTAACATTCATTCTCGCGTACTAACCTGTTCATGTTTATTTAAGTGCACTAAACCCAACATAAATTATGAATATTTAACATTCCAATGTTCTTCACATACAGAATGTACTTTTTATTGTAAATACATATTTCTATATATATATATATATATATATATATATATATATATATATATATATATATATATATATATATATGTTTATACCTATACCTGTATAGCTATTCCTATACATATATGGGTATACATATGTATTATACAAGAACAGTATCATATATATATATATATATATATATATATATACATATTTAATAATAAAAAGTACATTATTTTCTATGTGAAGAACATAGGAATGTAAAATATGTGTAACGCACATCAGGGTTCACAATTAGGACTAATATGATCAGGTTAGCGAACATGAAGAATTGCTATTTTCATATGTGCGTTATTAAAACATTACATATAAACAATTAAAAAAACATGAATAATAATAATTTAAAATAATTGTACATACTGTAATATACTATATACTATATATATATATATATATATATATATATATATATATCCTATGGAATATTTAGAATATTTTAAAGCATGTATAATAATTTTAAATCATTTTAAAAGTTTTAAATTATTTTAATGCAATAAAATAGTATGTGTTCTTTAAATGATTCTTTTAATTTCATGTTGGATTTTTGTGAGTTTAAATGTTATTATCAAATTATTTTAGTGTCTGTCTCAGTCAGTGGTGCAATGATATTTAATAAAAATAGAAACGCAATAATCCACTAAACCTCAGCAGAGATGATGAGCTTTAAGAACTGTCATCAATAAGATCTTGTGTAATTATCTCTTCACAGCACCATTAGGTATACTAATCCATGAGCCAGCGACATCTCGCACGTATAAAGATTAGTGAGACTGGTCTGTGTGACTTCAGAGACATCTCGCACGTATAAAGACTAGTGAGACTGGTCTGTGTGACTTCAGAGACATCTCGCACGTATAAAGACTAGTGAGACTGGTCTGCGTGACTTCAGAGACATCTCGCACGTATAAAGACTAGTGAGACTGGTCTGCGTGACTTCAGAGACATCTCGCACGTATAAAGACTAGTGAGACTGGTCTGTGTGACTTCAGAGACATCTCGCACGTATAAAGAGTAGTGAGACTGGTCTGTGTGACTTCAGAGACATCTCGCACGTATAAAGACTAGTGAGACTGGTCTGTGTGACTTCAGAGACATCTCGCACGTATAAAGACTAGTGAGACTGGTCTGCGTGACTTCAGAGACATCTCGCACGTATAAAGACTAGTGAGACTGGTCTGCGTGACTTCAGAGACATCTCGCACGTATAAAGACTAGTGAGACTGGTCTGCGTGACTTCAGAGACATCTCGCACGTATAAAGACTAGTGAGACTGGTCTGTGTGACTTCAGAGACATCTCGCACGTATAAAGACTAGTGAGACTGGTCTGTGTGACTTCAGAGACATCTCGCACGTATAAAGACTAGTGAGACTGGTCTGTGTGACTTCAGAGACATCTCGCACGTATAAAGACTAGTGAGACTGGTCTGTGTGACTTCAGAGACATCTCGCACGTATAAAGACTAGTGAGACTGGTCTGTGTGACTTCAGAGACATCTCGCACGTATAAAGACTAGTGAGACTGGTCTGTGTGACTTCAGAGACATCTCGCACGTATAAAGACTAGTGAGACTGGTCTGTGTGACTTCAGAGACATCTCGCACGTATAAAGACTAGTGAGACTGGTCTGTGTGACTTCAGAGACATCTCGCACGTATAAAGACTAGTGAGACTGGTCTGTGTGACTTCAGAGACATCTCGCACGTATAAAGACTAGTGAGACTGGTCTGTGTGACTTCAGAGACATCTCGCACGTATAAAGACTAGTGAGACTGGTCTGTGTGACTTCAGAGACATCTCGCATGTATAAAGACTAGTGAGACTGGTCTGTGTGACTTCAGAGACATCTCGCACGTATAAAGACTAGTGAGACTGGTCTGCGTGACTTCAGAGACATCTCGCACGTATAAAGACTAGTGAGACTGGTCTGCGTGACTTCAGAGACATCTCGCACGTATAAAGACTAGTGAGACTGGTCTGCGTGACTTCAGAGACATCTCGCACGTATAAAGACTAGTGAGACTGGTCTGCGTGACTTCAGAGAAATCTCGCACGTATAAAGACTAGTGAGACTGGTCTGCGTGACTTCAGAGACATCTCGCACGTATAAAGACTAGTGAGACTGGTCTGCGTGACTTCAGAGACATCTCGCACGTATAAAGACTAGTGAGACTGGTCTGCGTGACTTCAGAGACATCTCGCACGTATAAAGACTAGTGAGACTGGTCTGCGTGACTTCAGAGACATCTCGCACGTATAAAGACTAGTGAGACTGGTCTGTGTGACTTCAGAGACATCTCGCACGTATAAAGACTAGTGAGACTGGTCTGTGTGACTTCAGAGACATCTCGCACGTATAAAGACTAGTGAGACTGGTCTGTGTGACTTCAGAGACATCTCGCACGTATAAAGACTAGTGAGACTGGTCTGTGTGACTTCAGAGACATCTCGCACGTATAAAGACTAGTGAGACTGGTCTGCGTGACTTCAGAGACATCTCGCACGTATAAAGACTAGTGAGACTGGTCTGCGTGACTTCAGAGACATCTCGCACGTATAAAGACTAGTGAGACTGGTCTGTGTGACTTCAGAGACATCTCGCACGTATAAAGACTAGTGAGACTGGTCTGTGTGACTTCAGAGACATCTCGCACGTATAAAGACTAGTGAGACTGGTCTGTGTGACTTCAGAGACATCTCGCACGTATAAAGACTAGTGAGACTGGTCTGTGTGACTTCAGAGACATCTCGCACGTATAAAGACTAGTGAGACTGGTCTGTGTGACTTCAGAGACATCTCGCACGTATAAAGACTAGTGAGACTGGTCTGTGTGACTTCAGAGACATCTCAGCACGTATAAAGACTAGTGAGACTGGTCTGTGTGACTTCAGAGACATCTCGCACGTATAAAGACTAGTGAGACTGGTCTGCGTGACTTCAGAGACATCTCGCACGTATAAAGACTAGTGAGACTGGTCTGCGTGACTTCAGAGACATCTCGCACGTATAAAGACTAGTGAGACTGGTCTGCGTGACTTCAGAGACATCTCGCACGTATAAAGACTAGTGAGACTGGTCTGCGTGACTTCAGAGACATCTCGCACGTATAAAGACTAGTGAGACTGGTCTGTGTGACTTCAGAGACATCTCGCACGTATAAAGACTAGTGAGACTGGTCTGTGTGACTTCAGAGACATCTCGCACGTATAAAGACTAGTGAGACTGGTCTGCGTGACTTCAGAGACATCTCGCACGTATAAAGACTAGTGAGACTGGTCTGCGTGACTTCAGAGACATCTCGCACGTATAAAGACTAGTGAGACTGGTCTGCGTGACTTCAGAGACATCTCGCACGTATAAAGACTAGTGAGACTGGTCTGCGTGACTTCAGAGACATCTCGCACGTATAAAGACTAGTGAGACTGGTCTGCTGTGACTTCAGAGACATCTCGCACGTATAAAGACTAGTGAGACTGGTCTGCGTGACTTCAGAGACATCTCGCACGTATAAAGACTAGTGAGACTGGTCTGTCGTGACTTCAGAGACATCTCGCACGTATAAAGACTAGTGAGACTGGTCTGTGTGACTTCAGAGACATCTCGCACGTATAAAGACTAGTGAGGACTGGTCTGTGTGACTTCAGAGACATCTCGCACGTATAAAGACTAGTGAGACTGGTCTGTGTGACTTCAGAGACATCTCGCACGTATAAAGACTAGTGAGACTGGTCTGTGTGACTTCAGAGACATCTCGCACGTATAAAGACTAGTGAGACTGGTCTGTGTGACTTCAGAGACATCTCGCACGTATAAAGACTAGTGAGACTGGTCTGTGTGACTTCAGAGACATCTCGCACGTATAAAGACTAGTGAGACTGGTCTGTGTGACTTCAGAGACATCTCGCACGTATAAAGACTAGTGAGACTGGTCTGGTGTGACTTCAGAGACATCTCGCACGTATAAAGACTAGTGAGACTGGTCTGCGTGACTTCAGAGACATCTCGCACGTATAAAGACTAGTGAGACTGGTCTGCGTGACTTCAGAGACATCTCGCACGTATAAAGACTAGTGAGACTGGTCTGCGTGACTTCAGAGACATCTCGCACGTATAAAGACTAGTGAGACTGGTCTGCGTGACTTCAGAGACATCTCGCACGTATAAAGACTAGTGAGACTGGTCTGCGTGACTTCAGAGACATCTCGCACGTATAAAGACTAGTGAGACTGGTCTGCGTGACTTCAGAGACATCTCGCACGTATAAAGACTAGTGAGACTGGTCTGTGTGACTTCAGAGACATCTCGCACGTATAAAGACTAGTGAGACTGGTCTGTGTGACTTCAGAGACATCTCGCACGTATAAAGACTAGTGAGACTGGTCTGTGTGACTTCAGAGACATCTCGCACGTATAAAGACTAGTGAGACTGGTCTGCGTGACTTCAGAGACATCTCGCACGTATAAAGACTAGTGAGACTGGTCTGCGTGACTTCAGAGACATCTCGCACGTATAAAGACTAGTGAGACTGGTCTGCGTGACTTCAGGAGACATCTCGCACGTATAAAGACTAGTGAGACTGGTCTGTGTGACTTCAGAGACATCTCGCACGTATAAAGACTAGTGAGACTGGTCTGTGTGACTTCAGAGACATCTCGCACGTATAAAGACTAGTGAGACTGGTCTGTGTGACTTCAGAGACATCTCGCACGTATAAAGACTAGTGAGACTGGTCTGTGTGACTTCAGAGACATCTCGCACGTATAAAGACTAGTGAGACTGGTCTGTGTGACTTCAGAGACATCTCGCACGTATAAAGACTAGTGAGACTGGTCTGTGTGACTTCAGAGACATCTCGCACGTATAAAGACTAGTGAGACTGGTCTGTGTGACTTCAGAGACATCTCGCACGTATAAAGACTAGTGAGACTGGTCTGCTGTGACTTCAGAGACATCTCGCACGTATAAAGACTAGTGAGACTGGTCTGCGTGACTTCAGAGACATCTCGCACGTATAAAGACTAGTGAGACTGGTCTGCGTGACTTCAGAGACATCTCGCACGTATAAAGACTAGTGAGACTGGTCTGTGTGACTTCAGAGACATCTCGCACGTATAAAGACTAGTGAGACTGGTCTGTGTGACTTCAGAGACATCTCGCACGTATAAAGACTAGTGAGACTGGTCTGTGTGACTTCAGAGACATCTCGCACGTATAAAGACTAGTGAGACTGGTCTGTGTGACTTCAGAGACATCTCGCACGTATAAAGACTAGTGAGACTGGTCTGTGTGACTTCAGAGACATCTCGCACGTATAAAGACTAGTGAGACTGGTCTGTGTGACTTCAGAGACATCTCGCACGTATAAAGACTAGTGAGACTGGTCTGTGTGACTTCCAGAGACATCTCGCACGTATAAAGACTAGTGAGACTGGTCTGTGTGACTTCAGAGACATCTCGCACGTATAAAGACTAGTGAGACTGGTCTGTGTGACTTCAGAGACATCTCGCACGTATAAAGACTAGTGAGACTGGTCTGTGTGACTTCAGAGACATCTCGCACGTATAAAGACTAGTGAGACTGGTCTGCGTGACTTCAGAGACATCTCGCACGTATAAAGACTAGTGAGACTGGTCTGCGTGACTTCAGAGACATCTCGCACGTATAAAGACTAGTGAGACTGGTCTGTGTGACTTCAGAGACATCTCGCACGTATAAAGACTAGTGAGACTGGTCTGTGTGACTTCAGAGACATCTCGCACGTATAAAGACTAGTGAGACTGGTTCTGTGTGACTTCAGAGACAATCTCGCACGTATAAAGACTAGTGAGACTGGTCTGTGTGACTTCAGAGACATCTCGCACGTATAAAGACTAGTGAGACTGGTCTGCGTGACTTCAGAGACATCTCGCACGTATAAAGACTAGTGAGACTGGTCTGCGTGACTTCAGAGACATCTCGCACGTATAAAAGACTAGTGAGACTTGGTCTGTGTGACTTCAGAGACATCTCGCACGTATAAAGACTAGTGAGACTGGTCTGTGTGACTTCAGAGACATCTCAGCACGTATAAAGACTAGTGAGACTGGTCTGTGTGACTTCAGAGACATCTCGCACGTATAAAGACTAGTGAGACTGGTCTGCTGTGACTTCAGAGACATCTCGCACGTATAAAGGACTAGTGAGACTGGTCTGTGTGACTTCAGAGACATCTCGCACGTATAAAGACTAGTGAGACTGGGTCTGTGTGACTTCAGAGACATCTCGCACGTATAAAGACTAGTGAGACTGGTCTGTGTGACTTCAGAGACATCTCGCACGTATAAAGACTAGTGAGACTGGTCTGTGTGACTTCAGAGACATCTCGCACGTATAAAGACTAGTGAGACTGGTCTGTGGTGACTTCAGAGACATCTCGCACGTATAAAGACTAGTGAGACTGGTCTGCGTGACTTCAGAGACATCTCGCACGTATAAAGACTAGTGAGACTGGTCTGTGTGACTTTCAGAGACATCTCGCACGTATAAAGACTAGTGAGACTGGGTCTGTGTGACTTCAGAGACATCTCGCACGTATAAAGACTAGTGAGACTGGTCTGCGTGACTTCAGAGACATCTCGCACGTATAAAGACTAGTGAGACTGGTCTGTGTGACTTCAGAGACATCTCGCACGTATAAAGACTAGTGAGACTGGTCTGCGTGACTTCAGAGACATCTCGCACGTATAAAGACAAGTGAGACTGGTCCTGCGTGACTTCAGAGACATCTCGCACGTATAAAGACTAGTGAGACTGGTCTGCGTGACTTCAGAGACATCTCGCAGCTATAAAGACTAGTGAGACTGGTCTGCCGTGACTTCAGAGACATCTCGCACGTATAAAGACTAGTGAGACTGGTCTGTGTGACTTCAGAGACATCTCGCACGTATAAAGACTAGTGAGACTGGTCTGTGTGACTTCAGAGACATCTCGCACGTATAAAGACTAGTGAGACTGGTCTGTGTGACTTCAGAGACATCTCGCACGTATAAAGACTAGTGAGACTGGTCTGTGTGACTTCAGAGACATCTCGCACGTATAAAGACTAGTGAGACTGGTCTGAGTGACTTCAGAGACATCTCGCACGTATAAAGAGCTAGTGAGACTGGTCTGTGTGACTTCAGAGACATCTCGCACGTATAAAGACTAGTGAGACTGGTCTGTGTGACTTCAGAGACATCTCGCACGTATAAAGACTAGTGAGACTGGTCTGCGTGACTTCAGAGACATCTCGCACGTATAAAGACTAGTGAGACTGGTCTGCGTGACTTCAGAGACATCTCGCACGTATAAAGACTAGTGAGACTGGTCTGCGTGACTTCAGAGACATCTCGCACGTATAAAGACTAGTGAGACTGGTCTGCGTGACTTCAGAGACATCTCGCACGTATAAAGACTAGTGAGACTGGTCTGTGTGACTTCAGAGACATCTCGCACGTATAAAGACTAGTGAGACTGGTCTGTGTGACTTCAGAGACATCTCGCACGTATAAAGACTAGTGAGACTGGTCTGTGTGACTTCAGAGACATCTAGCACGTATAAAGACTAGTGAGACTGGTCTGTGTGACTTCAGAGACATCTCGCACGTATAAAGACTAGTGAGACTGGTCTGAGTGACTTCAGAGACATCTCGCACGTATAAAGACTAGTGAGACTGGTCTGTGTGACTTCAGAGACATCTCGCACGTATAAAGACTAGTGAGACTGGTCTGTGTGACTTCAGAGACATCTCGCACGTATAAAGACTAGTGAGACTGGTCTGTGTGACTTCAGAGACATCTCGCACGTATAAAGACTAGTGAGACTGGTCTGCTGTGACTTCAGAGACATCTCGCACGTATAAAGACTAGTGAGACTGGTCTGCGTGACTTCAGAGACATCTCGCACGTATAAAGACTAGTGAGACTGGTCTGCGTGACTTCAGAGACATCTCGCACGTATAAAGACTAGTGAGACTGGTCTGTGTGACTTCAGAGACATCTCGCACGTATAAAGACTAGTGAGACTGGTCTGTGTGACTTCAGAGACATCTCGCACGTATAAAGACTAGTGAGACTGTTCTGTGTGACTTCAGAGACATCTCGCACGTATAAAGACTAGTGAGACTGGTCTGTGTGACTTCAGAGACATCTCGCACGTATAAAGACTAGTGAGACTGGTCTGCGTGACTTCAGAGACATCTCGCACGTATAAAGACTAGTGAGACTGGTCTGCGTGACTTCAGAGACATCTCGCACGTATAAAGACTAGTGAGACTGGTCTGTGTGACTTCAGAGACATCTCGCACGTATAAAGACTAGTGAGACTGGTCTGTGTGACTTCAGAGACATCTCACACGTATAAAGACTAGTGAGACTGGTCTGTGTGACTTCAGAGACATCTCGCACGTATAAAGACTAGTGAGACTGGTCTGCGTGACTTCAGAGACATCTCGCACGTATAAAGACTAGTGAGACTGGTCTGTGTGACTTCAGAGACATCTCGCATGTATAAAGACTAGTGAGACTGGTCTGTGTGACTTCAGAGACATCTCGCACGTATAAAGACTAGTGAGACTGGTCTGTGTGACTTCAGAGACATCTCGCACGTATAAAGACTAGTGAGACTGGTCTGAGTGACTTCAGAGACATCTCGCACGTATAAAGACTAGTGAGACTGGTCTGTGTGACTTCAGAGACATCTCGCACGTATAAAGACTAGTGAGACTGGTCTGTGTGACTTCAGAGACATCTCGCACGTATAAAGACTAGTGAGACTGGTCTGTGTGACTTCAGAGACATCTCGCACGTATAAAGACTAGTGAGACTGGTCTGTGTGACTTCAGAGACATCTCGCACGTATAAAGACTAGTGAGACTGGTCTGCGTGACTTCAGACACATCTCGCACGTATAAAGACTAGTGAGACTGGTCTGCGTGACTTCAGACACATCTCGCACGTATAAAGACTAGTGAGACTGGTCTGCGTGACTTCAGAGACATCTCGCACGTATAAAGACTAGTGAGACTGGTCTGCGTGACTTCAGACACATCTCGCACGTATAAAGACTAGTGAGACTGGTCTGCGTGACTTCAGAGACATCTCGCACGTATAAAGACTAGTGAGACTGGTCTGCGTGACTTCAGAGACATCTCGCACGTATAAAGACTAGTGAGACTGGTCTGCGTGACTTCAGAGACATCTCGCACGTATAAAGACTAGTGAGACTGGTCTGTGTGACTTCAGAGACATCTCGCACGTATAAAGACTAGTGAGACTGGTCTGTGTGACTTCAGAGACATCTCGCACGTATAAAGACTAGTGAGACTGGTCTGTGTGACTTCAGAGACATCTCGCACGTATAAAGACTAGTGAGACTGGTCTGTGTGACTTCAGAGACATCTCGCACGTATAAAGACTAGTGAGACTGGTCTGTGTGACTTCAGAGACATCTCGCACGTATAAAGACTAGTGAGACTGGTCTGTGTGACTTCAGAGACATCTCGCAGGTATAAAGACTAGTGAGACTGGTCTGCGTGACTTCAGAGACATCTCGCACGTATAAAGACTAGTGAGACTGGTCTGCGTGACTTCAGACACATCTCGCACGTATAAAGACTAGTGAGACTGGGTCTGTGTGACTTCAGAGACATCTCGCACGTATAAAGACTAGTGAGACTGGTCTGCGTGACTTCAGACACATCTCGCACGTATAAAGACTAGTGAGACTGGTCTGTGTGACTTCAGAGACATCTCGCACGTATAAAGACTAGTGAGACTGGTCTGCGTGACTTCAGACACATCTCGCACGTATAAAGACTAGTGAGACTGGTCTGTGTGACTTCAGAGACATCTCGCACGTATAAAGACTAGTGAGACTGGTCTGCGTGACTTCAGAGACATCTCGCACGTATAAAGACTAGTGAGACTGGTCTGTGTGACTTCAGAGACATCTCGCACGTATAAAGACTAGTGAGACTGGTCTGTGTGACTTCAGAGACATCTCGCACGTATAAAGACTAGTGAGACTGGTCTGTGTGACTTCAGAGACATCTCGCACGTATAAAGACTAGTGAGACTGGTCTGTGTGACTTCAGAGACATCTCGCAGGTATAAAGACTAGTGAGACTGGTCTGCGTGACTTCAGAGACATCTCGCACGTATAAAGACTAGTGAGACTGGTCTGTGTGACTTCAGAGACATCTCGCAGGTATAAAGACTAGTGAGACTGGTCTGGCGTGACTTCAGAGACATCTCGCACGTATAAAGACTAGTGAGACTGGTCTGCGTGACTTCAGACACATCTCGCACGTATAAAGACTAGTGAGACTGGTCTGTGTGACTTCAGAGACATCTCGCACGGTATAAAGACTAGTGAGACTGGTCTGCGTGACTTCAGACACATCTCGCACGTATAAAGACTAGTGAGACTGGTCTGTGTGACTTCAGAGACATCTCGCACGTATAAAGACTAGTGAGACTGGTCTGCGTGACTTCAGAGACATCTCGCACGTATAAAGACTAGTGAGACTGGTCTGTGTGACTTCAGAGACATCTCGCACGTATAAAGACTAGTGAGACTGGTCTGTGTGACTTCAGAGACATCTCGCACGTATAAAGACTAGTGAGACTGGTCTGTGTGACTTCAGAGACATCTCGCACGTATAAAGACTAGTGAGACTGGTCTGTGTGACTTCAGAGACATCTCGCACGTATAAAGACTAGTGAGACTGGTCTGTGTGACTTCAGAGACTTGCACGGTTTGCATTAGCAATACATTAAATCTTAGTTTTAGGATTCATGTTGAATTTACTATATTTACAAGCAGGATGTTGCTGTCTCATACCTCTGCCTTCTCTGATATCACTTCAAGCTTTAATAATATCAACATATTGTAACCAATGTCTTATTCTGTTACACAGTGCGGCAGAAAACATCATAACAATCACCATAGCTGGGAACTTTCAGAATGAACTGAACCTAAATCTCAGAATAAAAAAACACATAAAAAATTATACTAAATCTTAATCTGAACTTTTATGATTAATTTAGAATGAATGAACAAAACCTAAGACTCAGATTCAATCAGATTCAATTAATAAATTAATTAATTAATTAATTAATTAATTAATGGGGCAGTAAAATCAAATGTAAACTTTCATGATTAATTTAGAACAGGGAATGGAAATTTGTTTTTATCCTTTGTTGAAGAATAAGCCTGTTCTTGTTGATCTAGGAGTGTGCACGTCTATTTAGCACTCTATGGCAGCAGTGTTTGCATCATTGTTTATGGTCAATACTATTGTTGCTAACACTGTTACAAGCATTGCTCCCATAGATTTGTAAAGACATTTGCACTCTTCTAAGCCTATCTATGTTTACTCTTTAACAAAGAATACCAAGAGAATGAAGCTAATTTGATAATAGAAATAAATATGATTTATTATTATTACTATTATTTTTAATTTTGACATTACTGTCCCTTTAAATCAAAACATACAATGCAATTCTCTATGTGCAGCAAATTAGATAAATGCTGGAATTTTTTTCTCACACACCCTCTATGACCCTGTTTGTTTTTGTTGAATACTTAAATTGTCAAATTATTGACCACAATAATTTTGAGGCTCACACCAGACCTCAGATCAGTACCTGGGAACTTTTCACTAAAAGGGACAGGCTACTCCATAAGTTTATTGTTAATAAAGATAGATAATCCCTTTATTACCCATTCCTCAGTTTTGCATAACCTACACGTTTTTATTCATATATTTTTTACATCTGTGATTACCCTGTATCTAAGCCTCTGTAGACTGCCCCTTATCTCAGTTATATTAATACACTTTTTACCTCTGTGATTACCTTGTATCTAAACCTCTGCAGACTGCTCCTTATCTCAGTTATAATAATATACTTTATACCTCTGTGATTACCTTGTATCTAACCCTCTGCAGAATGCCCCTTATCTCAGTTATATTAATACACTTTTTACCTCTGTGATTACCTTGTATCTAAGCCTCTGCAGACTGCCCCTTATCTCAGTTATATTAATACATTTTTTACCTCTGTGATTACCTTGTATCTAAGCCTCTGCAGACTGCCACTTATATCAGTTCTTGTGACAGACTTGCATTTTAGCCAATCAGCGATGACTCATAAATAACTCCACAGGAGTGAGCACAATGTTATTTATATGGCACACCTAAACTAGCACTGCCTAGCTGTGAAAAACTGTCAAAATGCACTGACATAAGAAGCGGCCTTCAAGGGCTTAGAAATAAGCATATGAGCCTACCTAGGTTTAGCTTTCAACAAAGAATACCAAGAGAACTAAGCAAATTTGATGATAAAAGTAAATTGGGACGTTAAAGCTATCTGGCTTAGAGCCAGCTGGCCCACACGGCTATTGGCTAAGAGGTGAGTACATCACCTCACTGCAAAATAGAGTTCTGCCGCGGACTGCCTGAGGAGCTCAGCGCAGCGAATGCTTCAAACAAATAAAGGAACTTTCAGCGTGAAGTATTTTATACTTCATGACTGAAAGTCCCCATTATTTGTTTCACTGGTAAATCCGAGCGTTTCACAAACGCTAGGATTTGCCATCACTTTAAAATCGCATGCCCATATCTGAATCATGCAAGTTTAATTTTGACTTTACTGTCCGTCTAAGTTCACTCTAAGGCCTCCATTTATCAAGAGGCAGAGGCTGCTTTGTATCCCTTGTGATGCAGACTCACTGATGCCAACCTGCTTAGCAACGCTCATACAACTGACATCTATTTGCCATCTTAGAAGTGGCAGAGTTAAAAAACTGTACTTGTTTGTTCGAGGTGATTGACAGGCCCTGTGCACTTTAGCAGGGCACTGTTGAGAGCCATGTGCGTTGGTGACATGATAAATGGGGCCATAAATACAAGTTTCTCCAGTCATTAGGTATATAGGGAGGGCAATATTCCAGTAAGTTAGCCACATGTAATGAAAGAAAAGACAGGCGCACAAGGCACAATTCAAGTGTAGAGTTTTTATTATGCTAATAAGACACACAGTTAGAAACACTTACTAGATTAAAATCAAAAGTCTGCATTGAGAGCATATGCTCATGGGATTATCGCAGCACCTGCAGCACCAGGGGGATGGATGTTTCTTCTCCTCTCCGTTCACAGTAAGAACAATTGGGCGGCGGTGTTCCGGATCCTGTCACCCAAGTCTTAGTAATGCTGGTGATCAACAGTACTTTGTAACTGCTTTCCCGTAAAGTCTTTGTTTAGATGCCTGACGCGTTTCCCCCGACTCCGGTCGGGCTTTATCAAAGGCTGGATGAATTGGAACTGGCGCCTGTTTATTTTAAAGGCGTGTCAACCAATCAGGTGGGAGGTGTACGCTTATTGTCCAATCGTTGCTGGGGGGGGTGTGCGCATGTGAAAAAGTCCCGGATTGGGGTTAAAAGCTTGTGTATTTTTACTTCATTGCGTGCAATCGCTAAGCTTTGTACATAATTTCATACAGAGAGCATATCAAACTTAAAAACAAGCATAATACATGTATGCGGAAATGCTCAGAAAACAGGTGAACAAACTGAACAACATTATCATTGTTACGAACAAAATATATGTTATATATTGAAACATATTATATAAAGAAACAGCAGGTGTACATTGTGTATTTGTAATACTGCCTATGATAATTCCCTGATTTATGTATTGTAGGTTATAAATGTTCTTTTGCATGTTTTTATTTATTTATATAACTAATATATAACCCTAATAAGGATTTCTATAATAAGCCTGAACTAAAGCATATGCGGGAATAAACAGTAGGAATAGAAGATATCGCTATATAATAAAAATATATAAAAAAATATATAAATTTCTGTCCGTATTCACTTTAGGTTGAGTTTAAAAATAAGATTTATTTACTTCTTTCTTTGCTAGATAATGCAGATTAGATAATTTGAATAAATAAATAGTTGTTAACTAGATGATTCTTTTTTCTAAATGCATAAAAAAGTGTAGTATTATATTTATTTATTCAAATTATCTAATCTGCATTATCTAGCAAAGAAAGAAGTAAATAAATCTTATTTTTAAACTCAACCTAAAGTGAATACGGACAGAAATTTATATATTTTTTTATATATTTTTATTATATAGCGATATCTTCTATTCCTACTGTTTATTCCCGCATATGCTTTAGTTCAGGCTTATTATAGAAATCCTTATTAGGGTTATATATTAGTTATATAAATAAATAAAAACATGCAAAAGAACATTTATAACCTACAATACATAAATCAGGGAATTATCATAGGCAGTATTACAAATACACAATGTACACCTGCTGTTTCTTTATATAATATGTTTCAATATATAACATATATTTTGTTCGTAACAATGATAATGTTGTTCAGTTTGTTCACCTGTTTTCTGAGCATTTCCGCATACATGTATTATGCTTGTTTTTAAGTTTGATGTGCTCTCTGTATGAAATTATGTACAAAGCTTAGCGATTGCACGCAATGAAGTAAAAATACACAAGCTTTTAACCCCAATCCGGGACTTTTTCACATGCGCACACACCCCCCAGCAACGATTGGTCAATAAGCGCACACCTCCCACCTGATTGGTTGACACGCCTTTAAAATAAACAGGCGCCAGTTCCAATTCATCCAGCCTTTGATAAAGCCCGACCGGAGTCGGGGGAAACGCGTCAGGCATCTAAACAAAGACTTTACGGGAAAGCAGTTACAAAGTACTGTTGATCACCAGCGTTACTAAGACTTGGGTGACAGGATCCGGAACACCGCCGCCCAATTGTTCTTACTGTGAACGGAGAGGAGAAGAAACATCCATCCCCCTGGTGCTGCAGGTGCTGCGATAATCCCATGAGCATATGCTCTCAATGCAGACTTTTGATTTTAATCTAGTAAGTGTTTCTAACTGTGTGTCTTATTAGCATAATAAAAACTCTACACTTGAATTGTGCCTTGTGCGCCTGTCTTTTCTTTCATTACATGTAACCATATCTGAGCCGAGACCAGTGGGATTGCTGGCTGGGACCAGGCGGCACTTCAGTGGCACTGCAATCAAAATATAATTGCTTCTCTATGGTTCATTCGAACATTATCCCTCACTAATCCAGGAACATCTACGGAATATAGGAAAATTTTCTGCCTTTAATATTTAAGGTACTGTTTTTATGTCTAACAGAACTTTTAAAGACTAATTATTCTAAGTCTAAGTGCGGTCTGGGATTACAAAATTTTAAAATCTTATCCATTGGCTGTTATTACATCTATGGACTTTTGGCGTGCATTCAAATCATATATGGTATACACAAATTTCTTTTTGTAATAAGTGAGTTTGTTGACATTGCTATTATCAATTTTTTGAATTAGGGAATATTTATATTTTATTATTTTTTATCTGACTTTCATTTAACTTTTATCCAACTTTAGAGGTTTTTATTGAATTCTCACATTTAAACCTTTTTAATAGTTTTTATCATTTTTAAAGGTTTTTAATCAACTGATAAATCTCCCTTACACCATTATAGTGGTGATCATAGATAACAATCAATACAATATTGGTAATAATTATTTAACACATTGAGAGAATTCTTTTTGATTCAGTACATAAGCGCATAAAATCACAACCAGTGTTTTGTTCAGTAAGTTAGTCAGTAGAGGCTATGGGGTCTATTTATCAAAGCGTCAACAGATAATACGCTTGAATTTCCCCGTTGTATTTGTCGCGAGATTGATCCGCAATAGTTATCAAAGCTTCAAGATCGGCGAATGTTGAAATTTGTGAAGTAAAATACGATCCCGCAATCTCAATCCGACTCGATGCTTGCGTCATTACAGATGTTTCAAACTCAGATTTGACTCTATTTGAACGTTTTCCAAACTTATCAAACATTTAACAGGCACTCTCGCGTGTATTCAGATGCAGCGTACCTAGTTTTCAATCCGCCACCCTTGAGGTCGCGGATGCCATAGAACTCAATGGGAGTCTGAAAACACAGAAAGCTTATGTTCGATGATGCAAGAGAATGAAGTATATTACATAATAAAAGTAAATTAGAAACTCTATTAAAATTGTATAACCTTTCTAAATCTAACAATATTATTGCTACACATTTGGTGCACTAGTAGATATAGGGATAAAAATGTAAAATACATTACTACTTATGGATTATGCTACAACTTTGTCTCTCATTACAAAGCAAGGGGACAATATTATTTCTACAAATTTGTTGGAAAGTTTTGCCCCAAACTTGTTGCACTAATAGATATAGAGATAAAAATAAAATAAATACACAACATAATATAGCTAACTTCCTTTTTATTTTTTTGGAAAAATCTATGTGCACCATGTTTAAGTCATGTAATACAAGTCCCACTCTCCACTTCGCAACAATTTTGACGCAACACTTTTTGCACCAATTATGATGCAAAATCCTAAACAACCCACACACTAGTTCCTTTTTCCAGCACTTTTGATTGGAATATGCATAATCACATGATTTATGACATCAGCCAATCTAATTCAAATATACATTTTAAACTATCACTAACAAATCAAATTGCTCGATACTTGTGTCATTGATCACTCATAAGAACTTGTGCCATTTGTTACATTGTGTATTATACTTTGAAAGTATATATATGTGAAATTAGTATTAAAGATAAACATTGATGCTGACATTAGGACATACTGTAATATTTTAGACAAGGGTTTTAAAATTCGAATTCATGTTTGATTCAATAGAATCTTAAACTGATAGCTCAAAGGGATAGCCCACCTAATTTATAAACTGTCATCGTTCAGATACAGCAGAAATTAAAATCACCTCTTTACTGTCATGCTATTTTCAGGGTATTTCTTCCTTCTCTTGAATTTATTTTTCAGTAAGAAATGTCATCTTATATGCCAGCCTATTTTATAACACCTTTTTAGGGGTGGTGTTTAAAACTAGATTGCAATCAAGAGGGGTTACACAGGTACAGAGAGAAAACAGTCCCAGCTCTTAAAATATCCATTGATTGCAAATAAATACATATGATACCTTGATTTCATGTTATATTTGCAATTATTCCTCCTCAGAATAATAATAAATTTACACTATATACATATAGTGGTATAAATAAACACAGAGATATGAAAGACAACATTGTTTAGAACAAAAATGGAATTTGGGGACATGTAAATATGTTAGCAAAAGATTTATGACATAACAACACACACACACACACACACACATATATATATATACTCATAGCTTTTGTCAAGTAAATATTTCACAAAAAAGTCCAGTGAGTGCAAGTCTTGTTCCTATATATATATATATATATATATATATATATATATATATATATTTATACAGGGAGTGCAGAATTATTAGGCAAGTTGTATTTTTGAGGATTAATTTTATTATTGAACAACAACCATGTTCTCAATGAACCCAAAAAACTAATTAATATCAAAGCTGAATATTTTTGGAAGTAGTTTTTAGTTTGTTTTTAGTTTTAGCTATTTTAGGGGGATATCTGTGTGTGCAGGTGACTATTACTGTGCATAATTATTAGGCAACTTAACAAAAAACAAATATATACCCATTTCAATTATTTATTTTTACCAGTGAAACCAATATAACATCTCAACATTCACAAATATACATTTCTGACATTCAAAAACAAAACAAAAACAAATCAGTGACCAATATAGCCACCTTTCTTTGCAAGGACACTCAAAAGCCTGCCATTCATGGATTCTGTCAGTGTTTTGATCTGTTCACCATCAACATTGCGTGCAGCAGCAACCACAGCCTCCCAGACACTGTTCAGAGAGGTGTACTGTTTTCCCTCCTTGTAAATCTCACATTTGATGATGGACCACAGGTTCTCAATGGGGTTCAGATCAGGTGAACAAGGAGGCCATGTCATTAGATTTTCTTCTTTTATACCCTTTCTTGCCAGCCACGCTGTGGAGTACTTGGACGCGTGTGATGGAGCATTGTCCTGCATGAAAATCATGTTTTTCTTGAAGGATGCAGACTTCTTCCTGTACCACTGCTTGAAGAAGGTGTCTTCCAGAAACTGGCAGTAGGACTGGGAGTTGAGCTTGACTCCATCCTCAACCCGAAAAGGCCCCACAAGCTCATCTTTGATGATACCAGCCCAAACCAGTACTCCACCTCCACCTTGCTGGCGTCTGAGTCGGACTGGAGCTCTCTGCCCTTTACCAATCCAGCCACGGGCCCATCCATCTGGCCCATCAAGACTCACTCTCATTTCATCAGTCCAAAAAACCTTAGAAAAATCAGTCTTGAGATATTTCTTGGCCCAGTCTTGACGTTTCAGCTTGTGTGTCTTGTTCAGTGGTGGTCGTCTTTCAGCCTTTCTTACCTTGGCCATGTCTCTGAGTATTGCACACCTTGTGCTTTTGGGCACTCCAGTGATGTTGCAGCTCTGAAATATGGCCAAACTGGTGGCAAGTGGCATCTTGGCAGCTGCACGCTTGACTTTTCTCAGTTCATGGGCAGTTATTTTGCGCCTTGGTTTTTCCACACGCTTCTTGCGACCCTGTTGACTATTTTGAATGAAACGCTTGATTGTTTGATGATCACGCTACAGAAGCATTGCAATTTTAAGAGTGCTGCATCCCTCTGCAAGATATCTCACTATTTTTGACTTTTCTGAGCCTGTCAAGTCCTTCTTTTGACCCATTTTGCCAAAGGAAAGGAAGTTGCCTAATAATTATGCACACCTGATATAGGGTGTTGATGTCATTAGACCACACCCCTTCTCATTACAGAGATGCACATCACCTAATATGCTTAATTGGTAGTAGGCTTTCGAGCCTATACAGCTTGGAGTAAGACAACATGCATAAAGAGGATGATGTGGTCAAAATACTCATTTGCCTAATAATTCTGCACTCCCTGTATATATATATAAAGTACGTGGAGAAGGAGGGCACTCACAGGATTTGAATAATGAAATAATTTATTACAAACTGCATGTGAAGTCATAGTCGACGTTTCGGCTCTATCCTTGAACCTTCTTCAAGACAAATTTTACATCTTAGTACGACTAACCTGCCATGTTCCCAACACGGCAGGTGAGCCGTACTAAGATGTAAAATAAAGTTGGGAAAAACCTGAATAACTGTGACATTGATGACTGTTAGTTAACAACAGTTCGATGCTCTTCACAACATACTTGACGCGCGTGTTCAGTTCAGTGTAAGCTATGTCTGGCGAGTGTATTGACGCCGGTGAATGCGCTGAGATTGACGCTTTAATAAATTGACCCCTATACCAGAGGTGCAGGTTTCCTCCCAGGGTAATCAGAAGAAAAAATAAATATAATAATAGGATTTGTCTAGAATCTACCTACCCCTGAGAATAAGCAGCTTCCGAGCCAACCTAGGTATGCTTTTCAACAAAGGATACCAGGAGAACAAAACAAATTAGATAATAGAAGTAAATTGGAAAGATTAATGACATGCTCTACCTGAATTGTTAACGACAATATTTAGGTTTCATGTCCATTTATTAACAGTCAGCACCTCTGATGGCATTCAGGGGTCAACCATAATCCTTTAGAAAAATATGTATAATGTTTAAAAAAATAATAATAATAATAATTTCTATGGTCATTTTTGTAGATAACTGATTTGACAAGTTTTTCTACAGGCTTGTGAGCAACACCTTTATGATGTTAAACTCTTTAGTTTCTACATTAGAATATACAAAGTGTCTGGGACTAACCATAAGTGCTGACAGCTTTATTTGCATCTCAGCCAGGTGTTCTGAGAAGGATTTGTTCTTGGTTCTAATAAAAGCAATACAAAAAAATAGTATGGAGTCATTTCATTACATAATTTCAACACAAATTACATTCATGTTAATACAGATAAAACATTTGTTTTTTATTGCTTGAATTTGTTCTTCAGAAGGTGGATATTGCATTTTTTTTTCAAATATATATCCAAAGGAAAAAATAACAATACAAGAACAAAGTACAGCATCCTGTACACAAATGATAGCAAGTTAAATAAGAATAACTAGAAAAAGAACCAAACTTGGAACTTGTACAGTATTAAGTAAAGCAATCTGTAAGTTATTTCCTTTCTTCTTGTCTGTGTCTAGAAATCTGCGCTTTAAAGTTTTTCATAAAGACTACTAGAGGGAAAAAAAATATCATATCATTTGCAGCTAAACCTAAAGAGTACAAAGGCTTCATTAATAGGAACAATTCCAAAAATATCAATATAGGTCCGTGTGTGGTATAAGGGATTGGGTATTTGGGAAGGGATAATAAAAGGAAAAAAAACAAAACAAAAAAAGTGAAGGGGGGGAAGAGGAAAAGAGGAGAAAAATGGGAGAAAGTCTCAGATGGAGCTACTAGTAGTCTAAGTCAGTTAGGGCAAGTCTCGTCCTTAGGGACCAGGTGTCTTAGTAGAAATCCACTTCATCTCAAGGGCAGCTAATAAAAGTCTAGATCAGACCAGGTCTCTTGGTAGAAGTCAACTTTGTCTAAAATTCTATAGGAGTATAGTTCCATCTGTTTGATATAATAAACCACAGTGAGAACTTGAGATATGGGGGTGGGTCTTTATGTTTCCACATTCTGGCAATCATTAATTTTGTAGCCATACGGAGGTATATTACTAGGGCTTCTCTGGGCTGTGTCAAACTCGGGATATTGCATTTTAATTGTCTTATTTTGAATGATATTGAAGAAAAGATTACCTTGTTAATTTGTGTGTGTGTGTGTGTGTACTTGCACGTCAGTGTGTGTGTGTGTCTGTGTATATGCAGTGTGTCTTTACTTGCATGTGTGTCTCTGTGTGTATGTCTGTGTATATGCAGTGTGTGTATATGTGTGTGTGTATATGCAGTGTGTGTGTCTCTGTGTGTGTGTGTATATGCAGTGTGTGTGTATCTGTGTGTGTGTGTATATGCAGTGTGTGTGTCTCTGTGTGTGTGTGTATATGCAGTGTGTTTTTACTTGCATGTGTGTCTCTGTTTTTATGTCTGTGTATATGCAGTGTGTGTATATGTGTATGTGTATATGCAGTGTGTGTTTCTCTGTGTGTGTATATGCAGTGTGTCTTTACTTGCATGTGTGTCTCTGTGTGTATGTCTGTGTATATGCAGTGTGTGTTTCTCTGTGTGTGTGTGTATATGCAGTGTGTCTTTACTTGCATGTGTGTCTCTGTGTGTATGTCTGTGTATATGCAGTGTGTGTATCTGTGTGTGTGTATATGCAGTGTGTGTATCTGTGTGTGTGTGTGTGTGTGTGTATATATGCAGTGTGTGTATCTGTGTGTGTGTATATGCAGTGTGTGTGTCTCTGTGTGTGTGTGTATATGCAGCGTGTCTTTACTTGCATGTGTGTCTCTGTGTGTATGTCTGTGTATATGCAGTGTGTGTATCTGTGTGTGTGTATATGCAGTGTGTGTGTCTCTGTGTGTGTGTGTATATGCAGCGTGTCTTTACTTGCATGTGTGTCTCTGTGTGTATGTCTGTGTATATGCAGTGTGTGTATCTGTGTGTGTGTATATGCAGTGTGTGTGTCTCTGTGTGTGTGTGTATATGCAGTGTGTGTGTATCTGTGTGTGTGTGTATATGCAGTGTGTGTGTCTCTGTGTGTGTGTGTATATGCAGTGTGTTTTTACTTGCATGTGTGTCTCTGTTTTTATGTCTGTGTATATGCAGTGTGTGTATATGTGTGTGTGTATATGCAGTGTGTGTTTCTCTGTGTGTGTGTGTATATGCAGTGTGTCTTTACTTGCATGTGTGTCTCTGTGTGTATGTCTGTGTATATGCAGTGTGTGTTTCTCTGTGTGTGTGTGTATATGCAGTGTGTCTTTACTTGCATGTGTGTCTCTGTGTGTATGTCTGTGTATATGCAGTGTGTGTATCTGTGTGTGTGTGTATATGCAGTGTGTGTATCTGTGTGTGTATATGCAGTGTGTGTATCTGTGTGTGTGTATATGCAGTGTGTGTGTCTGTGTGTGTGTGTGTATATGCAGCGTGTCTTTACTTGCATGTGTGTCTCTGTGTGTATGTCTGTGTATATGCAGTGTGTGTATCTGTGTGTGTGTATATGCAGTGTGTGTGTCTCTGTGTGTGTGTGTATATGCAGCGTGTCTTTACTTGCATGTGTGTCTCTGTGTGTATGTCTGTGTATATGCAGTGTGTGTATCTGTGTGTGTGTATATGCAGTGTGTGTGTCTCTGTGTGTGTGTGTATATGCAGTGTGTGTGTATCTGTGTGTGTGTGTGTATATGCAGTGTGTGTGTCTCTGTGTGTGTGTATATGCAGTGTGTCTTTACTTGCATGTGTGTCTCTGTGTGTATGTCTGTGTATATGCAGTGTGTGTGTACTTGCATGTGTGTATGTGCATATGTCGTGCGTTCATGTCTGTATGAGTGTGTGTTTAATTTGCATATGTGTATATATGTATGTGTGTATGTGTGTTTGTGTGTGTATGTGTATGTATGTGTGCAGTGTTTGTATGTATGTATGTGTAGATTGTGTATATATGTATGTGTGTATGTATGTTTAGAATGTGTATGTATGTGTGAGCTTGTGTGTATGTGTAGAATGTGTATTTGTGCATGTGTGTGTATGTGTGTAGTATGTATGTGTGTAGTGTGTGTATATATGTATGTGTGTATGTATGTGTAGAATGTGTATGTATGTGTGTATTTGTGTGTGTATGTGTATAGTGTGTGTGTATGTATGTGTGTATGTGTAGAGTGTGTATATATGTATATATGTGAAGAGTGTATATATATATGTATGTGTGTATGTGTAGAATGTGTATGTATGTGTGTGTTTGTGTGAAGTGTGTGTAGTATGTGTATGTATGTGTGTAGTGTGTGTATATATGTATGTGTGTATGTATAGAATATGTATGTATGTGTGTATTTGTGTGTATGTGTATAGTGTGTGTGTATGTATGTGTGTATGTCTAGAGTGTGTATATATGTATATATGTGTAGATTGTGTATATATGTATGTGTGTATGTGTAGAATGTGTATGTATGTGTGTGTTTGTGTGTAGTGTGTGGTGTATGTATGTGTGTAGTGTGTGTATATATGTATGTGTGTATGTGTAGAATGTGTATGTCTGTGCGTGTATGTGTGTAGTGTTTGTGTATGTGTGTAGTGTGTGTATGTATGTGTGTAGTGTGTGTATATATGTATGTGTGTATGTGTAGAATGTGTATGTCTGTTTGTGTATGTGTGTAGTGTTTGTGTATGTGTGTAGTGTGTGTATGTATGTGTGTGTAGAGTGTGTATATATTTATGTGTAGAATGTGTATGTATGTATGTGTGTGTAGAGTGTGTATATATTTATGTGTGTATGTGTAGAATGTGTATGTATGTATGTGGTTGTGTGTGTATGTGTGTAATTTGTGTGCATCTTTAGAGTCCCATATCAAAATCTAGCTTTCACAGCATGCCAATGGGGATGTGCTTGCACATATGCATACCATCTCTTTCAGATACCTGCAATGAAACCTAGGTTCCAAAATCGCAGATGCCATAATTATATGGAGGGGCGTGCAATTTATTTTTAGTGTTTAATGTCCCTTTTAAACAAAGATGGAGTGCGAATATTTGTGAAAATAGGTGGGATAGAAGACTTATAACAACATTTTCCACAGATCTATAGGTGCACAATGGTAGCCCCACAATTATAAACAAAAAAAGTATTTATTTTTAACAATGGAGCATAACTTAGCAAATAATAATAATAATAATAATAATAATAATATATTTCAGATGCAACAAAAAAGCTTTAATGTCCAATAAGAGATAGAGGCAACTTTGATAACATAAAAACATACGGCTAGATTACGAGTTGTGCGTTAAGGTAAAAAAGCATTAACAGGTCCTAATGCTGCTTTTTTATGTCCGCTGCTATTACGAGTCTTGCAGGTATAGGTGTACCGCACACTCTTTTGGCCTTACCGCAAATCAACTTACGTAAATTTCGTAAAGGCTT
Source organism: Bombina bombina (assembly GCF_027579735.1). NCBI lineage: Eukaryota > Metazoa > Chordata > Amphibia > Anura > Bombinatoridae > Bombina > Bombina bombina. The sequence goes on along the minus strand of NC_069507.1, from coordinate 258,856,847 downwards.
TTTTCTATGGAACTTGCATAGCGCCGGTATTACGATTTTTTCCTGGGAGGCCAAAAAGTGAGCGGTACAGCCTCTACCGCCAAGATTCCTAACGCATTTTAAAGTCAGTAGTTATGAGTTTTACGCTACAAAGCTGTAGCATAAAACTCATAACTAAAGTGCTAAAAAGTACACTAACACCCATAAACTACCTATTAACCCCTAAACCAAGGCCCTCCTGCATCGCAAACACTAAAAGAAAATTATTAACCCCTAATCTGCCGCTCCGGACATCGCCCCCACTAGAATAAACATATTAACCCCTAAACCACTGCACTACCGCCTCGCAAACACTAGTTAAATATTATTAACTCCTAATCTGCTGCCCCCAACATCGAAGCAACCTACATTATACTTATTAACCCCTAATCTTCCACTCCAGACATCGCCGCCACCTACATTATACCTATTAACCTCTAATCTGCTGCCCCCAACATCGCCGCCACCTACCTACATTTATTTACCCCTAATCTGCCGTCCCCAACGTCGACGCCACTATTCTAAAAATTTGGAGCAGCTCCATCTTCAAGACATCCGGCACGGAGCATCCTCTTCTTTCGATGGCTAACGACAAATGAAGGTTCCTTTAAATGACGTCATCCAAGATGGCATCCCTTAGATTCCAATTGGCTGATAGAATTCTATCAGCCAATCGGAATTAAGGTTGAAAAAATCCTATTGGCTGATGCAATCAGCCAATAGGATTGAACTTTGTAACGCAACAAAAATCTGTAACGCAACAAAAAAAACATCTACGCTCAAATCCATAAGGTAAACCCAGACCCAGTAGTTAATCATATACCGCTAACAAAAACATCCACAAATCACTTCAAAAACATTACACAAAGTACACCTACACTCATACAAACACACCACAATATTTATTTTTCAGATTTAAAATTTTCATGTCAAAATAGAATGGATCAAAGTTACAAAATCTCGGATGTTTGAAAAAAAAAAGGCACACAAATCCATTTTACATTGACTTAAATAGACAGACGGGGACATACACTCATCTAGCTACATCTAACTACAAATATTATCACATAATACACAAATCGATACAAATCAGCCAATAGAATACGAGCTCAATCCTATTGGCTGATTGCATCAGCCAATAGGATTTTTTCAACCTTAATTCCGATTGGCTGATAAAATTCTATCAGCCAATCGGAATCTAAGGGACGCCATCTTGGATGATGTCATTTAAAGGAACCTTCCTTCGTCCCTAGCCATCGAAAGAAGAGAATGCTCCGCACTGGATGTCTTGAAGATGGAGCCGCTCTGCATAGGAAGGATGAAGATAGAAGATGCCGTCTGGATGAAGACTTCTGCCCGTCTGGAGGACCACTTCTCCTGGCTTCCTTGAGGACATCTTGCCGCTTGGTTGAAGACTTCTCCTGGTAAGTGAATCTTTGGGGCTTAGTGTTAGGATTTTTTAAGGGTGTATTGGGTGGGTTTATCTTTTAGGTTAGGGCTTTGGGCTGCAATAGAGTTAAATGCCCTTTTAAGGGCAATGCCCATCCAAATGCCCTTTTCAGGGCAATGGGGAGCTTAGATTTTTTTAGTTAGTCTTTTATATGGGGGGTTGGTTTTGTGGGTGGTGGGTTTTACTGTTGCGGGGTTTGTTTGTATTTTTTTTTTACATGTAAAAGAGCTGATTTCTTTGGGGCAATGCCCCGTAAAAGGCCCATTTAAGGGCTATTGGTAGTTTAGTTTAGGCTAGGGTTTTGTTTTATTTTTGGTGGGCTTTTTTATTTTGATAGGGCTATTAGATTAGGTGTAATTAGTTTAAAGATCTTGTAATTTGTTTTTTATTTTCTGTAATTTAGTGTTTTTTTTGTGGTAATTTAGCTAATTTTATTTAATTTATTTAATTGTATTTAGTGTAACTTAGGTTAGGTTTTATTTTACAGGTAAATTTGTATTTATTTTAGCTAGGTAGTTATTAAATAGATAATAACTATTTAGTAACTATTCTACCTAGTTAAAATAAATACAAACTTGCCTGTAAAATAAAAATAAAACCTAAGCTAGATACAATGTAACTATTAGTTATATTGTAGCAAGCTTAGGGTTTATTTTACAGGTAAGTATTTAGTTTTAAATAGGAATAATTTAGTTAATGATAGGAATTTTTCTTTATATTTATTTTAATTATATTTAAGTTAGGGGGTGTTAGGGTTAGACTTAGATTTAGGGGTTAATAAATATAATATAGTGGCGGCGACGTTGGGTGCGGCAGATTAGGGGATAATAAATGCAGGTAGGGGGCAGCAATGTTAGGGGCAGCAGATTAGGGGTTAATAATATTTAACTAGTGTTTGCGATGCGGGAGTACGGCAGTTTAGGGGTTAATATATTTATTATAGTGGTGGCGACGTTGGGGGCGGCAGATTAGGGGTTAATAACATTATGTAGATGTCGACAATGTTGTGGGCAGCAGATTAGGGGTTAATAAATATAATGTAGGTGTCGGCGATGTTGGGGGCAGTAGATTAGGGGTTAATAAGTATAGTGTAAGTTGCGGTGATGTTGGGGCGGCAGATTAGGGGTTAATAAATATAATGTAGGTGTTGGCGATGTAGGGGGCGGCAGATTAGGGGTTAATAAGTGTAAAATTAGGGGTGTTTAGACTCGGGGTTCATGTTAGGGTGTTAGGTGTAAACATAAAATGTGTTTCCCCATAGGAATCAATAGGGCTGCGTTACTGAGTTTTACGTTGCTTTTTTGCAGGTGTTAGACTTTTTCTCAGCCGGCTCTCCCCGTTAATGTCTATGGGGAAATCGTGCACCAGCACGTGTAACCAGCCCACCGCTCACTTAAGCAGCGCTGGTATTGGAGTGCAGTCTGGAGTGCAATTTTGCTCTACGCTCACTTCTTGCCTGTTAACGCCGGGTTGATAAAAACCCGTAATACCAGCACTGCAGGTAAGTGAGCGGTGACAATAAACTGCGTTATCAACGCACCCCTGTTACCGCACAACTCGTAATCTAGGCGATAGATTTTGAAAGCAGATATGAACCATATGCCCAGCAACTCTGCTCTGTCCTCACTTAATACTATAAATACAGGTAGGTAGGACTTCTATCATATTAGGGCTCATTTAATAGGGATGTGCCCTCCAGCAGCCAAATGGTTAATAACTAAACAATAATGTAACCATTTCCACAAAACATTATAAGACCACATCCTGTTTCAGTATCTTTTTAAAGTGCACTTAGTTCTTTTACAAAGGAGAAAAATAACAGAAAATAAATTAAATTTACATTTACTGATCTTGTATTATTCCTTTTACATTTCTATAGCACTACAATTGCTTATTGTGTTAGAGGATTGGTATAAAGATAAAATAATTCTCTTTTGCCTTAACCATTTGGTTGCCAGAGCGGAGAACAACAGCAAATGGTATTAGTTAGTGGCTCTCACCAGCCTCTCTCCTGGTTCATAAGTTACTGTAAGCAACATACTAAAGCTATAGGGGCCGATTTATCATCGGTCTCTACGACATGATTAGCTCAGCGAGCCTGAAGGCTTGTGAAGAAACAGGGGCATTAAGTTCCATTTGGAGCTTGATAATTCGGCCCCATAGGCTTTATTTATTAAGATGCATGTGCAGCATTTAAGCGCCTTCATCCATCAGACCACTGTTTCCTAATGTGTACATCATCTCTTAGCTGGTGTATTGAAATCACACCGGACAAGTCCAACTGGGGTGATTGACAGCCCCTGCTTGCACTCGATTGGCCTTGCGTGATCAGGGAGCAGCACTGCACAAGCAGCCACGTTTGCAATATTAAATGCACCTGTCAGACTGATGAGACCAGAGAGGCTGGAGGAACCTCTTAGTTAATTTAAAGGACCAGTCAACACAGTAGATTTGCATAATCAACAAATGCAAGATAACAAGACAATGCAATAGCACTTAGGGGGGTAGTTATCAAGCCGTCAACCTCAAATACGCTGGAATTCCGCAGCGTATTTGTGGCGAGGCTGATTTGCCTTAGTTATCAAAGGCTAGAGACTGGCAAAAGTAGAATTTAGTGACGTAAGCTTCGATCCGCCGGACTCAGTCCGACACAGATCGATGCTTACGTCACTACAGATGTTCCGCACACAAGTGCGGCACAATCTGACTACTTTTGCTAGTTATCAAAAAACTAGCAGGTACGCTCAGCACTTTTCCGGCCCAGCGTACCTTGTTTTCAATCCGCCGCCCTGGAGGCGGCGGATCCCATAGGAATCAATGGGAGTCTGACAATAGCGAAAGTTCAGGTTCGCTGCTGCCAGACATCCCATTGATTCCTATGGGAGCTGTCTGCACCTAACACCCTAACATGTACCCCGAGTCAAAACACCCCTAATCTGCCCCCCTACACCGCCGCAACTAAATAAATGTATTACCCCCTAAACCGCCGCTCCCGGAGCCCACCGCCACTATAATATATGTATTAACCCCTAAACCGCCGCTCCCTGACCCCGCCGCAACTATAATATATGTATTAACCCCTAAAAAACCGCCCCCAGACACCGCCGCCACCTACATGATACCTATTAACCCCTATCCTGCCCCCCCTATACCGCCACCCTCTATAATAAAGTTATTAACCCCTATCCTGCCGATCCCGGACCTCGCCGCAACTAAATAAATAGTTTAACCCCTAAACCGCCGCTCCCGGACCCCGCCGCAACCTATATTAAACTTATTAACCCCTAATCTGCCCCCCCTACACCTATAATACATTTATTAACCCCTATCCTGCCCCCCCTACACCGCCGCCACTGTAATACAATTATTAACCCCTAAACCTAAGTCTAACCCTAACCCTAACACCCCCCAACTTAAATATTAATTAAATAAATCTAAATAATATTTCTATTATTAACTAAATTAATCCTATTTAAAAATAAATACTTACCTTTAAAATAAACCCTAATATAGCTACAATATAAATAATAATTATATTGTAGCTATTTTAGGATTTATATTTATTTTACAGGCAAATTTCAATTTATTTTAACTAGGTACAATAGCTATTAAATAGTTATTAACTATTTAATAGCTTACCTAGCTAAAATAATCAGAAATTTACCTGTAAAATAAATCCTAACCTAAGTTACAATTACACCTAACACTACACTATCATTAACTAAATTATTCCTATTTAAAACTAAATACTTACCTGTAAAATAAACCCTAAGATAGCTACAATATAACTAATAATTATATTGTAGCTAATTTAGGATTTATTTTTATTTTACAGGCAACTTTGTATTTATTTTAGCTAGTTAGAATAGTTATTAAATAGTTATTAACTATTTAATAAGTACCTAGCTAAAAGAAATACAAAATTACCTGTAAAATAAATCCTAACCTAAGTTACAATTAAACCTAACACTACACTATCATTACATTAATTAAATAAATTACTGCAAATAACTACAATTAAATACAATTACATAAACTAACTAAAGTACAAAAAATAAAAAAAGCTAAGTTACAAAAAATAAAAAAAATAAGTTACAAACATTTAAAAAATATTACAACAATTTTAAGCTAATTACACCTAATCTAAGCCCCCTAATAAAATAACAAAGCCCCCCAAAATAAAAAAATCCCTACCCTATTCTAAATTAAAAATGTTCAAAGCTCTTTTACGTTACCAGCCCTTAAAAGGGCCTTTTGCGGGGCATGCCCCAAAGAATTCAGCTCTTTTGCCTGTAAAAGAAAAATACAACCCCCCCCAACATTAAAACCCACCACCCACATACCCCTAATCTAACCCAAACCCCCCTTAAATAAACCTAACACTACCCCCCTGAAGATCATCCTACCTTGAGTTGTCTTCAGCCAGCCGACCCACCGATGGAACCGAAGAGGAGATCCGGAGCGGCAGAAGGGATCCTCCAAGGGGCGCTGAAGAAGTCTTCCATCCGATGAAGTCATCATCCAGGCGGCGCTGAAGAAATCTTCCATCCGGGCGATGTCATCTTCCAAGCGGCGCTGAAGAAGTCTTCCATCTGGGCGATGTCATCTTCCAAGCGGGGTCTTCAATCTTCTTTCTTCAGGATCCATCTTCATCCCGCCGACGCGGAACATCCTTCTTCCCCGACGGACTAACGACGAATGAAGGCTCCTTTAAGGGACGTCATCCAAGATGGCGTCCCTTCAATTCCGATTGGCTGATAGGATTCTATCAGCCAATCGGAATTAAGGTAGGAAAATTCTGATTGGCTGATTGAATCAGCCAATCAGATTGAAGTTCAATCCGATTGGCTGATCCAATCAGCCAATCAGATTGAGCTCGCATTCTATTGGCTGTTCCGATCAGCCAATAGAATGCGAGCTCAATCTGATTGGCTGATTCAATCAGCCAATCAGATTTTTCCTACCTTAATTCCGATTGGCTGATAGAATCCTATCAGCCAATCGGAATTAAAGGGAAGCCATCTTGGATGACGTCCCTTAAAGGAGCCTTCATTCATCGTTAGTCCGTCGGGGAAGAAGGATGTTCCGCGTCAGCGGGATGAAGATGGATCCTGAAGAAAGAAGATTGAAGACCCCACTTGGAAGATGACATCGCCCGGATGGAAGACTTCATCAGCGCCGCTTGGAAGATGACATCGCCCGGATGGAAGACTTCTTCAGCGCCACCTGGATGATGACTTCATCGGATGGAAGACTTCTTCAGCGCCCCTTGGAGGATCCATTCTGCCGCTCCGGATCTCCTCTTTGGTTCCATCGGTGGGTCGGCTGGCTGAAGACAACTCAAGGTAGGATGATCTTCAGGGGGGTAGTGTTAGGTTTATTTAAGGGGGGTTTGGGTTAGGGGTATGTGGGTGGTGGGTTTTAATGTTGGGGGGGGTTGTATTTTTCTTTTACAGGCAAAAGAGCTGAATTCTTTGGGGAATGCCCCGCAAAAGGCACTTTTAAGGGCTGGTAAGGTAAAAGAGCTTTGAACTTTTTTAATTTAGAATAGGGTAGGGAATTTTTTTATTTTGGGGGGCTTTGTTATTTTATTAGGGGGTTTAGATTAGGTGTAATTAGCTTAAAATTGTTGTAATATTTTTTAAATGTTTGTAACTTATTTTTTTTATTTTTTGTAACTTAGCTTTTTTTTATTTTTTTGTACTTTAGTTAGTTTATGTAATTTTATTTAATTGTAGTTATTTGTAGTTAATTTATTTAATTAATGTAATGATAGTGTAGTGTTAGGTTTAATTGTAACTTAGGTTAGGATTTATTTTACAGGTAATTTTGTATTTCTTTTAGCTAGGTAGTTATTAAATAGTTAATAACTATTTAATAACTATTCTAACTAGCTAAAATAAATACCAAGTTACCTGTAAAATAAATATAAATCCTAAAATAGCTACAATGTAATTATTTATTACATTGTAGCTATTTTAGGGTTTATTTTATAGGTAAGTATTTAGTTTTAAATAGGAATAATTTATTTAATGATAGTGTAGTGTTAGGTGTAATTGTAACTTAGGTTAGTTTTTATTTTACAGGTAATTTTCTCTTTATTTTAGCTAGGTAGCTATTAAATAGTTAATAACTATTTAATAGCTATTGTACCTAGTTAAAATAAATTGAAATTTGCCTGTAAAATAAATATAAATCCTAAGATAGCTACAATATAATTATTATTTATATTGTAGCTATATTAGGGTTTATTTTAAAGGTAAGTATTTATTTTTAAATAGGATTAATTTAGTTAATAATAGAAATATTATTTAGATTTATTTAATTAATATTTAAGTTGGGGGGTGTTAGGGTTAGGGTTAGACTTAGGTTTAGGGGTTAATAATTTTATTACAGTGGCGGCGGTGTAGGGGGGGCAGGATAGGGGTTAATAAATTTATTATAGGTGGCGACGGTGTAGGGGGGGCAGGATAGGGGTTAATAAATGTATTATAGGTGTAGGGGGCAGATTAGGGGTTAATAAGTTTAATATAGGTTGCGGCGGGGTCCGGGAGCGGCGGTTTAGGGGTTAAACTATTTATTTAGTTGCGGCGACGTCCGGGATCGGCAGGATAGGGGTTAATAACTTTATTATAGAGGGCGGCGGTATAGGGGGGGCAGGATAGGGGTTACTAGGTATAATGTAGGTGGCGGCGGTGCCCGGGAGCGGCGGTTTAGGGGTTAATACATTTATAAGAGTTGCGGTGGGGTCTAGGAGCGGTGGTTTAGGGGTTAATAACTTTATTAAGTTGCGTGGGGCTCCGGGGGCGCCGGTATAGGGGGTAGAACAGTGTAGTTTAGTGTGGGTGTTTAGTGACAGGCTAGCAATAAAGCTGGGAAAAAGCCAAAGAGCAGCGAGATCGGAATGAGTGATAACTCTCACAGTCCGCTGCTCATCACCCCGTACTTGGGCTTTTTGACAGATTTATTGATAACTTAGGCGAAATTTTGCAGGTCCGCAGCGGCGATGGTAGGCGAGCTTAGGCGGGCGTATTGGGCCAGCGAAGGCAGGTAAGTTGACACGCGTATAACTAGGCCTCTTAGTCTGAACTTCAAATGAGTAGTAGATTTTTTTCTGACAATTTTAAAAGTTATGTCTTTTTTGACTCTCCCTGTACCATGTGACAGCCATCAGCCAATCACAAATGCATACACGTACCATGTGACAGTCATCAGCCATTCACAAATGCATACACACTTATTCTTGCACATGCTCAGTAGGAGCTGGTGACTCAAAAAGTTTAAATATAAAAAGACTGTGCACATTTAGTTAATGGAAGTAAATTGGAAAGTTGTTTAAAATGGCATGCTCTATCTGAATAATGAAAATTTCATTTTGATTGAGTGTCCCTTTAAATGACTGTTTAACAGTAAATACATGTATACATAATTATGTGTTTAAAGCAATAAATAGCATAGAGTAATATGTAACTTTGTTTTAATATTAGTTGTTCAGATATAAAACAAGTAAGCGTAAAGGTTTAGTTTCTCTAAAGTACTTTAGTTGCTATAAAGTAATTGGTGCCGCCATGTTTAAACTTAAGTTTCCTATTTACCGCTCTTCTGCTAAGGGCAATTAGGGATAGAAATAAATCAGGCAATAAAGAGACTGTACAAACAAGGCTGTTTGGAAACCTTGCTAGATAATTACTTTGACAATCCCAAACATGGCAGCACCAGTACTTTATAGAAACTCAGTGGAATTCAGAAAGACAACAATTTTCAGTTCAATTACAGGACAAAATAAATTATAAAAGTATATCACAACTTTTTTGAACTACACAATAAATAAAATAAAGCATTTTTATATTAAACGTTTAAACTGTTTTATGCCCTCTTAAAATGATGGTGATACCTGACAACTACAAAACCTAAAGAAAATAGCAGTCATCTTCTTGAAGGATATGCTACATAACAGCTGCCCTTTAATTAAAGTAACATTTGCAAAAATAGAACAAACACGTGCGATTAGCATGACACGAAATGTGAGACTAAGCTTTAGCCCAAAGGCCTATTGAGTTAAATACTATGGAACAGTTCCAAAAATTCAGGTAGAATGAAGATAACCTAGATATTAATTTCTTTGTCAACTTTATTATTTTATAACTGTTTTTTTTTTATCGCTACATGAATGATCTATATGTAATGATGTTCACACAAGGCTTCTGCATTCATATACCTAGCAAAAAAATGGTTTTAAACTTACAAAATCTTATCTATAATTTGTTTAACTTTTTGGTATCAGAGTTAAAAAAAATATTTGTTAAATTAAAGCTTATTTTTTTCTTCTCCTATAGCAGCGTTTGGACAAAATATACATATTTTGAGAATTCATATCCGTCTGGCTTCTCACAGCTAACACCCTGATGCATAAAATAAAAGATATCCATAGACTTAAAGGGACATAACATTATAGATTGGGGATATTAGTCAACATTATGATTATAGAAGCTTTGTAACTGGTTTCTATTTAGAAATAAATGTCCCCTTCTCATGAAGGTTTTCAAAACCATTTATGACCCTGAGACCCTTTTTTATGCACAACAAATGTATGGAATGCTGTTGAATCATTGCTCATAGATTACTTGCGACAGAGTACTAATAGTCACACTGCTCAATAGACAGTGTGTGCTGGATTATGAAGTACTCATAAGGGGTATAACCCCTAAGTATGAACAACTTCATCTCATATACATGACTCCCTTTGTTAAAAGGATACAAGCACTGTGAATATTAAAAATGCAAAAAATGATTTATCAAGTACATAGAAAATATATATCAAGTTCATAAAAAATGCACATTAAAATGACACAAAAGAAAGGTGACAACAACAACATATGCATATGAAACTAGTTAATAGTACGCTAAAAAACAAATGTAGGAACACTAAGTAAATGTGCCCAAGTGTAAAAAATGCCTAAATATAAAGAAGGGATATCAAAAGAGTAATGTGTATAGCTCTGATATATCCCAAACCCAATTACATGAATGCTTGGAGGTCCAATTCAATATTAAGTCCCTGTGGGTGCATAGAATTTAAGAGTTAGTAGTCTATTTGGAAATCTGTTTGGTGGTGTTCAGTCAATGACTTTTATTCTTAAGTTTCCTGGGTCTGAGTTGTGATGGACCCTAAAATGTTCTGACACACTATGGGTTTTAAGCCCTTTAGTTATATTGGTGACATGTTCATTGAACCTGGTTCATATGTGTCTTTTGGTCTTGCGTATATAGATTAGATTGCATCTGCAGCTTAAAATATATACCATGTATGTAGTACTGCAGTAGCATTTATATTTCATTTTAAATTCCTTAGATCCATCTGAATTGTTTAAGGTATCCCCTCTTGCCACCTGGCTGCATATGCCACATCTTGCTACCCCACATTTGTATGTTCCAGGTTTTTGTTCTAACCAATTTGTTGTTCTTTCTGTGCTCTGATTATTACTACATCATTTAGTTGTCCCCATACAAGATAGAGCGGGCTGGATTAGAACAGCCAGTGATGAGCTCTTGATAATTGGAATACACAGATACTTGGTATATTCAATTATCAAATGTTTGTTTTCTTTACAGCTGAACATTCAGTGTTGCATTCCAACATTTAAATGTCACATTTAATATTAAAATTTAAAAAAGATGTTTCTCAGTTTTTTAATTTATACCTTTTTCCATTTTTCTCTATATGCTTTTTTCCTTTGACATTTTTTTAATAAATCCAAAAGGTATCTTTTAACACTAGCATTTTGCACTGTGCACAGCCTTCCAGCAAATCTATACAATAGAATACAAGTAAATTATTCACAGCTGAAAAAAAGGCTTTTCTGTGCAAATTAAAGACTGTTGAAGATTAAAGTGATGGTAAATTCAAAACCGTTTTTTTTTTTTTTTTTGCCATTCGATGTAAATATTAAAATTAATAATAAATCATGAAAACACAATTTGCAAACTTACTTTAGTAAATTTTATCTTTCCGGATGTTCTCACGTTCTCCAATCACGATTGTGGCATTATTAATGAAAAATAAAAAAAAACAATAAAAAAAACAGGATGTTTTGCGCATGCGTTTACAACGGCATGCTTCTTCTCTGCTTGCATCACATGTGCATTAACATTTTTGAAGACCCAGATGCATACAGTTATTGCGATACAGGGAATAAACAAAGCAGATATTTTATGAAATATAATTGTAAGTGCATCTAACTTTTTAGTTAACAAAAGCAAATCAGAAATCATGAATATTAATATTCCGCAATTTGACATATACCTAATCCAGCAGGTCTGTCCGCTTCGCTGGCAACAAACCTCACTCAAATATTTGGGAATCCAACTCACCACAACACCAGAACAGCTCTTTACAGAAAATTATAAGCCCCTACTCAAACAGATAATTACAGATCTCTCCTCCTGGAAAAGGATATACATATCCTGGCTGGGAAGGATCAATATTATTAAAATGAACGTTCTCCCAAGGGTCCTTTACCTATTTCAAACACTGCCCATTCCCCTCCCCAAAAGCTATTTAGATTAATTACAATCCAACATACTAGATTTTGTCCGGTTTAATAAAAAAGCAAGAATCAGCAAAAAAATCATGCTTCTCCCCATGGAGATGGGAGGCTTGGGGGTTCCGGACTTCCACCGGTACAGACAAGCTACTTTTTTACAGCGTATTACAGACTGGTACTCAAACATAACTAACAAAGCCTGGGTACAACTTGAACACGACCTTACTCAGACCCGACACCTGGGACAGTTATGCTGGACACCAAAATACCGGATCAAATGTTTAAAAACCACTTCCCAGCCAATATTAGAAACGTTCAAAATTTGGGACAAGATCCTCATAGAATACCCAAACATATCTTCCAAATACTCGCCCCTAACACCACTAACTCATAATAACGAATTTCAACCTGGCCTTTCGATAACCCCTAAGCTGATAGGGACACCTATCCGATCCCTACAAATCCATCATATTGGAAACAAACACCACTCTCCGAATACAGATGACTTGATTTCAGCAGGTTTTAGTGTTTTTAAGGACTGGCTTTTCTATAGACAATGCCACTCTTACATTGCTTCCCACCCACAATCTAACAACCTGACAAGAACACTGACACCATTTGAATTGTTTTGCAGCAAACCCACCCCAACCAGACACACACTCTCAATCATTCAGATAATGCTGTCACAACAACCACATGGATTCCTCCCATATTACATTGACAGATGGAACCAGGAGCTAGGAACAGACATCTCTCACGCAGACGCCTTACACATTTTCGCAAATATTAAAAAATCTTCAGTAACAAGCAAATTTGTAGAACTTAATTTAAAAATTGTGCAAAGATGGTACCTGACCCCAGAAAGGTGCAAAAAGATATATAGACTTAGACAGCACACTGCTGGAGATGTGGGTCTTTGGAAAGTCACATGTCTCATATTTGGTGGCAATATAACAAAATAACCCCTATCTGGGTTGAGATAGCCAGAGAATACAGTAAAATATTAGGAGTAGACATGCCCCTTGACCCATGCTTGTGGCTATTCAACAAAGTCCCAAATAAGCTACCCACCCCATCAAAAAAACGACTGCACATACTAAGCAATAGCTTTAAAATTCTGATCGCTAGGAAGTGGAAAACAGATGCTGTACCGTCCCTCAGTCAATGGCACTTTGAGTGCCACCGCACATTATCTCTAGAAGAATACTCTTACATGAAAAACAAAAACATGGACTCATATGCCAAAATGATCTTTATGTGGGAGGCATACATACAAACATATCCTTCGCAACCACACCCAGACACTCCATCATAGCTTCACACTACTTACTGCGTCATATGTTGCCGATGTAATGCCAGATTCACGTTGGATTGAAACGCATGTTAAAAGACATTATCACATCTTATATGTTATTTAATCTTTGTAACCATGGTTGAGTTTATTCCTATGTCCCCCTCCCTCTACCTTATTTTGTGCACACATCTGAAGTGTATTGTTTCAAAACGCAACTTACTTTACATATTTTATTTCAATGTAAATGTTTTTGATCTCAAACTTTTGAAATTCAAAAAAAAATAAAAAATAAAAATATATATAATTGTAAGTATATAAATGCAACACAATCATATTTAGTATAATGATGAATAATACATTTGAATACATATAAATAAGAACATTAAAACATTATTAATAGACGATTAATAGCCGGATGGGAAGCATAGAACATGCAGAATAAATTTTGCGAACGTCAGCAGTGCATCAGCACCAATAAAAGCAAGTAGAAGGGGTGCGGAGTATAAGAATGCTGAAACGGAATAGTACGTTTATAATTTTATAAACAAAAAGATTATATATTAACATAATAAAAACTTAGTGACTAACACAAACACAGAACATTGTAACAGAATACAATATCTGAAACTTTAAAAATCACTTTAATTACTTTGTACTCGGGGGGGATCCACCGTTCACTCAGCTAATATTATTATACTTAAAATGTGTTTCATTGTTCTGATCAAGAATTTTATTAAAGAAGAATATTTGCAACGGTAGGAAAAATGTTCTGTAACAGCAAACACATTTTTTTTTTCTATACGGGACCCTCCTTATCTCTAATTACACTGTGAAATGTTAATGCACACAATGATTTTACAGAGTCAACCCTGATTCTTTTCTTCAGATCAACGGAAGAGCAAAACACACATTTTAGTCAGCCTCATGACTAATCCTATAAGTAACAAAATGAAGGTTATCTGCAAGCTTGGCATATTGTAGAATGTTAAGTTTACATTTATAGACCAAAAATAAATGTTATCTGTTCAGAATCTCCTAAGGGGGAAGCAGCTGAGGAAATGACTTTCATTGAAATGATTTTGCATTGAGAGATAAAGACAATACCAGCAGCTATTTCATCACCAGCACTGTGTACACAAACGCTAGCAATGCAACTAAAGTGAAGCGGGATTTTCCCTTCTACATTACATCATGTCTAGCTGACTAAGCCCGAGGCAGCTGACACCAGCAGAATCAGGTACCAGAGCTCTCTTGCAACATAATCAATAACTATTTTTCATAAAACCCAACCTGATAGAAAAATAGCCTAATTTTAGCCTTAAAGGGCCATGAGTCAAAATTAAACTGTCATGATTCAGATAGAGAAGCAATTTGAAACAAATTTCCAATTTACGTCAATTAACTAAATGTGCAGTTTATATGGTTGTCAGAATTATTTTCAGAAATAAAATCTACTACCAATTGGAAGTTCAGGCTAAGTGATATTGCATTGTCTTTGTTGATTATGCACATTTACTGTATTTACTGGTCCTTTAAAGGGATATTAAACCCAAGTTATTTTCTTTCATGATTCAGAAAAGGCAGCAATTTGAAGCAACTTTCTAATTTACTTCTATTATCAATTTCTCTTGGTATCTTTATTTGAAAAAGTAGGAATGTAAGCTTAGGATGCTTCCCAGGGTTCAGCAACCTGGGTAGCGCCTGCTGTGTGGTGGCTACATTTAGCTCTATCTGAATCATGAAAGAAAAAGTTTGGGTTTCATATCCCTTTAAGCCTTGCCTATTCACTAATTCATGACAGGCAGCGTCTCTCTCCTCTTTTTTGAACATTAAAGTATATTGCCTGATGCGATAAAAGCTTCATGCCGAAACCGAATATCACAAGACACTGTGCTGCCTGGGTCCAAGAATGAAATAGTTGCCTAGCTTATCTCTCTATTTACTACATTCTATACCCAATTATAGTTATCAGTCTCAAAGACTTAAAGGGACAGTCTAGTCAGAATTAAACTTTCATGATTTCGATAGGGCACGTACTTTTAAACAACTTTCCAGTTTACTTTTATCACCAATTTTGCTTTGTTCTCTTGTATTCTTAGTTGAAAGCTAAACCTATGTAGGCCGCCTCTTATCTGAATGCATTTTGAAAGTTTTTCACCACTAGAGGGTGTTAGTACATGTGATAACATTTAGCTGATGCACGTGGAGTTAATTAGTAGTCAGCACTGATTGTCTAAAATGCAAGTCTGTCAAAAGAACTGAAATAAGGGGGCCTAGATACGAGGTAATCACAGAGGTAAAAAGTGTATTAATATAACCGTTTATTATGCAAAACTGATGAATGGGTAATAAAGGGATTGTCTGTCTTTTAAAACAATATAAATTCCTGGTGTAGACTGTCCCTTTAAGTTTAGCACATGAGAACATGATGATACCCAGCTGATGGACCCTATATAAGAGTTGATTTTCTTAAAAAAAACCACTAATATATGTAATGTGCTTTCCCTATGTTAAATGCTGTTTCGGTCCCCTGGTTTCGCCTGGTCTATCTATGGAGCAGGCCCTGAAAGTGACCAACACCACCAATTAAAATACACGGTGTGCTCCCTTAAGGCATTGTCCAATGTGATACCTGTCTTCTCCCTTCTCCCAAAGGATAGCTATCAGCAAGTTCAAGAGAACCAGCTCCCCCTTTTTTTCCTGAATATAAATTTTTGTTATCCCCTAAAAGGGGTGACATTTTCCTTCCATCAATGTGACACTTTACTCAACAGCGAACTGTAAAAGCTGCTCCATATTTGTGCCTGTATCACAATTCCAAAGCATCCTGTATGTCCATATGTCTCTCTCTCTCTCTCTCTCTCTCTCTCTCTCTCTCTCTCTCTCTCTCTCTCTCTCTCTCTCTGTATAACAAGTTGGAACTCTAAACGCTTCATTACAACCACAAACTGAGATACATTTGATCATATTTAAAGGGACTGTAAAGTCAAAATTAAACTTTCATGGAGAATGCAATTTTAAACAACTTTCTAATTTACTTCCACTGTCCCTACAAATATGAACATTAGCTCTGCTAGCTAAAAAAGGGATCAAGCTTAGAAAAGGA
Source organism: Bombina bombina (assembly GCF_027579735.1). NCBI lineage: Eukaryota > Metazoa > Chordata > Amphibia > Anura > Bombinatoridae > Bombina > Bombina bombina. The sequence goes on along the minus strand of NC_069507.1, from coordinate 258,840,435 downwards.
TCAGATAAATAAGGATGTTGGAGTTATTTCAGGAGGTGCTATGCCTGAACTGTGAAATAGATTTTCACTACAGCAATTTAATAGTTAAAGGTAGAGTTAATTTACATCTTGTGTATTCTGGCTTTTAGTATTGCAGTAAGATAACAATTAGATTGTTTTGCAAAGATGAGCAATTAGGAGGGACCCACCTTATCCTTCTGTGGGTATTTAAAGGGCTCTACATTATCTCTGCTAGCTAAAAAAAGGATCAAGCTTAAAAAAGGATCAGACAAATAAGTATATTGGAGTTATTTCAGGGGGTATATAACATTTCTATTTTAAATAGTTGTCTGTTACTTTTCAGATTGTTTATTTTGAACTAATCTAATTGACTTCTTTGATTATGTAACAAATGTATTAGACCAGGGTGGAGCAGTTGATGTAGCATATCTAGATTTCAGAAAACATTTCACACCATCCCATACAACAAACTAATTCACAAACTGTATCTCCTTGGTCTAGACTTGTAGAATGCTGGCTTAAAGGCACAGTCTACTCCAGAATTGTTACTGTTTAAAAAGTAAAATAACGCCTTTACTACCCATTCCCCAGCTTTGCACAACCAACATTGTTATATTAATATACTTTACATTTAAACCTCTAAATATCTGCCTGTTTCTAAGCCACTACAGACGGCCTCTTATCACATGCATTTTTTTTTGCTTTTCACAACAGGGGAGTACTAGTTTATGTGAGCCATATAGATAACATTGTGCTAACGCCGGTAAGTTGTGTCAGACACTGCACTAATTGGATACAATGCAAGTCAATAGATAATAAATAAAAAGTCATGTGATCAGGGGGCTGTCAGAAAAGGCTTAGATACAAGGTAATCACAAAGGTAAAAAGTGTATTAATATAACTGTGTTGGTTATGCAATACCCGGGAATGGGTAATACAGGCATTATCTATAATTTTAAACAATAAAACATTTGTAGTAGACTGTCCATTTAAGGATAGATAACTGAGTGTCTTAGTAAATGGAGTACATTCAGCAGAGGGGGCTGTTACTAGTGGTGTTCTCCAGGGGTCAGTTCTGGGGCCTCTTTTGTTTATCATATTTATCAAAGATATTGTCATGCCGCTCCTCGCGCTGCTCCGTTGCTTTGACTGTTGCTAGGGAAGTAGCGGTTGCTGTGGTCGTGCAGCCGTGACGTCATCGACGCACTTAAATTCCCCTCTCATACCGGTCTGATCCTGTGAGTCGTCCTTGGTGCGAATCTGCGCCTATGTAAGTACCTGCTTTACTTACCTTCAGAGCCCAAGTATAGGTGTTACTTTGTGTACTCCAGGGTGCTTATTTTCTGCCTGAACTGCTGATTGCCTTATTGTTACTGAACCCTGCCTGTCTCAGACCACTCTACTGATTAACCCCCGAATTGCTGATTGCCTTATTGTTGCTGAAATCTGCCTGTCTCAGACCACTCTACTGATTAACCCCTGAACTGCTGATTGCCTTATTGTTGCTGAAATCTGCCTGTCTCAGACCACTCTACTGATTAACCCCTGAACTGCTGATTGCCTTATTGTTGCTGAAATCTGCCTGTCTCAGACCACTCTACTAATTAACCCCTGAACTGCTGATTTCCTTATTGTTGCTGAACTCTGCCTGTCTCAGACCACCCTACTGATTAACCCCTGAGCTGCTGATTGTCTTATTGTTGCTGAAATCTGCCTGTCTCAGACCATTCTCCTGATTAACCCCTGAACTGCTGATTGCCATATTGTTGCTGAACTCTGCTTGTCTCTGACCTCTGTACTATTTAACCCCTGTACTGCTAGTACTCTGGATTGCTTTGTTGTTGCCAAACTCTGCTTGCCTGACTATTCTCCAGTTATCCTCTGTAGTCCCAGTGAAGGGTGGCCCTCTCTACTGTGAGTACTGCTTACCTCATTTCAGTGGCATCACTGGGGGTGTGAGGGGTGCGGACGGCACCCGGGTGAAAGGCTCATGGGGGTGACACCACCCAGGCACTGGCAGGCAGGAACTGTGGTGCCTTAACTTAGTTTAGCGCAATAGTGCGCTATATGACTGTGTTACTTTACATCAAGCAATTTTATCACCATATTGGCCTATTGAAGACATGTCATTATCATGTTTACATACAGATAATAATGACAGGTCTGCCCGCAATCCCCATCCACATGCTGGCTTTGATCATGGCCCCCCGGCACCCACCATCCCATCACAGCTGCTTGCCTCGCTCTAGACTGGAGATGAAGAGGGAGGTGGGAGGAGCATGAGCTGCAGTCACATGTCTGACAAGGTAGCAGCACCTCAGGACAGAGACAAAGAAGTGGGAGACTTAGGCAGCCGCAGCAACACTGATGCAGCAGCGATCAGCACTAGCAGCAAGCCAGCAATTGAACTCTAGACTCTAGTGACACAGACACAGATACAGCCAGTGGTCTAGACCAGGACAGAGCCAGGAGGACAGCTGAAGATCAATCTGGGCAACTCAACTATAAGCCATATATATAATAATATATATTATTGATAAAAAAACAATCATATACTGTAATTAAGTAATTATATTATAATAACATAATTACATAAATATATGACTGACTGATTTTTATAGCTGAAGGCTGCTGCCTTGTTCTCCTGCACAGCTACAGTTTTACACAGCCAGGTCAATTCCTTAATAATTGCTAAGCTCCTTGATCTTCACTGTCACTGATACTATATCTACATGCACAGCACTTGTATATCCTCTTTCTTTACTAAGCACAAGTTTAAATATTTATTTAGCTGATTTGCACACAACGTATTATTATATAATAATGTCCTTATAATGGTTATGGAACATTAAACTGATAAGTATGTACACATATTCTGCTAACTGTACACATATTCTGCTAACTGCACACATATTCTGCTAACTGTACACATACTCTGCTAACTGTACACATATTCTGCTAACTGTACACATATTCTGCTAACTGTACACATACTCTGCTAACTGTACACATACTCTGCTAACTGTACACATATTCTGCTAACTGTACACATACTCTGCTAACTGTACACATATTCTGCTAACTGTACACATATTCTGCTAACTGCACACATATTCTGCTAACTGTACACATACTCTGCTAACTGTACACATATTCTGCTAACTGTACACATACTCTGCTAACTGTACACATACTCTGCTAACTGTACACATATTCTGCTAACTGTACACATACTCTGCTAACTGTACACATATTCTGCTAACTGTACACATACTCTGCTAACTGTACACATATTCTGCTAACTGTACACATACTCTGCTAACTGTACACATATTCTGCTAACTGTACACATACTCTGCTAACTGTACACATATTCTGCTAACTGTACACATACTCTGCTAACTGTACACATATTCTGCTAACTGTACACATACTCTGCTAACTGTAAACATATTCTGCTAACTGTACACATATTCTGCTAACTGTACACATACTCTGCTAACTGTACACATATTCTGCTAACTGTACACATACTCTGCTAACTGTACACATATTCTGCTAACTGCACACATATTCTGCTAACTGTACACATACTCTGCTAACTGTACACATATTCTGCTAACTGTACACATACTCTGCTAACTGTACACATATTCTGCTAACTGTACACATACTCTGCTAACTGTACACATATTCTGCTAACTGTACACATACTCTGCTAACTGTACACATATTCTGCTAACTGTACACATATTCTGCTAACTGTACACATACTCTGCTAACTGTACACATATTCTGCTAACTGCACACATATTCTGCTAACTGTACACATACTCTGCTAACTGTACACATACTCTGCTAACTGTACACATATTCTGCTAACTGTACACATACTCTGCTAACTGTACACATATTCTGCTAACTGTACACATACTCTGCTAACTGTACACATATTCTGCTAACTGCACACATATTCTGCTAACTGTACACATATTCTGCTAACTGTACACATACTCTGCTAACTGTACACATATTCTGCTAACTGTACACATACTCTGCTAACTGTACACATATTCTGCTAACTGTACACATATTCTGCTAACTGTACACATACTCTGCTAACTGTACACATATTCTGCTAACTGTACACATACTCTGCTAACTGTACACATATTCTGCTAACTGTACACATACTCTGCTAACTGTACACATATTCTGCTAACTGTACACATGTTCTGCTAACTGTACACATACTCTGCTAACTGTACACATATTCTGCTAACTGTACACATACTCTGCTAACTGCACACATATTCTGCTAACTGTACACATATTCTGCTAACTGTACACATACTCTGCTAACTGTACACATATTCTGCTAACTGTACACATACTCTGCTAACTGTACACATATTCTGCTAACTGTACACATACTCTGCTAACTGTACACATATTCTGCTAACTGTACACATATTCTGCTAACTGCACACATATTCTGCTAACTGTACACATACTCTGCTAACTGTACACATATTCTGCTAACTGTACACATACTCTGCTAACTGTACACATATTCTGCTAACTGTACACATACTCTGCAGTGGAGGCTCCTCCATTTGTTCACATTCGCACGTGAACCCCCAATCAGGGCAAGGAGGAAAAAAAATTGAGCCAAAAAAAAATAAAATGAGCCAAAAATAAATAAATATTTGTTTAATAAAATATAATTTTTCTAATAGCCTCCTATGATCCTATCTGAAAAAATTATATTTTATTATTATCCCCAGCAACTGCCTAGTATACTGTCTGAGACTCTGTACTCTATTACTGTGTCTGTACATACTTTACTACTACTAGCCTAGGTCTAGGAGGCAGGAGGGAGGGAGCTAGGACCGGGCGGACAACAGAGCATAGCAGACAGTATTTGGCTCTGCCTGACAGCTGACGTCACTAGCTTGTCATCTCACTCCTCCTCTCCCGACCAGGCAGGCTGCTGTGCACACACCTAACCATCGCACGTGCGAACAGAGAGAGCCCCTACCCTGCACAGTGATCCTATACTTCACTGTGCAGGTGTAGCTCCTCCCAGCCCGGCACTGCTCATAGAGCCTTAATCGCACAGGCTGAAGTGTGCGGTGTTGGGCTTCAGCCTGTGCTCTGCCTCCTCCCACTGCCTTAGCCAGCCTCACTGTGATACGCTGTTGCGTCCACATGACGGCCCACGAGGCTCCTCCCCCTCAACGGCGCGAAAATCTCATTGAGGAGATAGCCGTTGAGTGGAGAGGAGCTCTGTAAAACAAGGTGTGTTCTCTTGTTGTTGCACTTTAATTGCAAACCAAATCTCTAACATCTTTATTCTAATTGTTGCTTGCTGCTGGTGCTAGCCCACCTTTGGAAGCCTAAGGAGCACCCTGCAGCTAACTGATGTAGAGCAGCCAGCCAGGCTGACAAGGCATGGGCCTAGGGCGGCAGATTGGGGAGCCTAAATAGGAGCGGTGTTCCTTATTTAAATAAAGCAGTGTCTGAAACTTCGCTATTACTGCATATCCAGCAGATTTTGCCAGGACGGCCTTTTTAAAAGAGCAGTGTGAACATGTAGAGCACACACTCTCCCACCCACGGCAGAAAGATAAAATATGCATATGAGCTGTGTCTGCAATAAGCTATTCATCCGTAGCAGCACTGAAGCTGTAGCTGTATCTCTGTCAGAATCTCACTCATAGCGTTTTCAAATCAGATCTCTTCTGCTAGTGCTGTGCTGTGTATTGCAGGCTGTTTATTTGCAAGATTATCTTGCAAATAAACAGCCTGCAACCAATGCACAGCACACAGCACTAGCAGAAGAGATCAGATTTGAAAACGCTGTGAGTGAGATTCTGACAGAGATACAGCTACAGCTTCAATGCTGCTACGGATGAATAGCTTATTGCAGACACAGCTCATTTGCATATTTTGTCTGCCGGGGGTGGGAGAGTGTGTGCTCTACATGTTCCCACTGTCCATTGTCATGCCTCATTGCTCTCTGGACTCCTCGCAACTGCTGGGAACAAGGCACAAGCAGTTTTAAAATGCTCCGATGCTCGGCATAGTTTTCACAGGAGCAGTCAGCAGTGATGTCATCAGGGGAGATCCCATACCACATGTGTATAGCCAGCCCTGCCCAACAAACATAGCATGAGCGAGTAGGACACTGTAACTTGTAAGTAAAGATCTTAATATGAAGGTATACAGCTTCAATTATGGGGTTTAGCAGCTGCTAGGGGGTTCCTAAATCTACACAATTACATTTAAAATGAAGAAAAACTAATTAGTATTATAAAATGGCGTATGTATATATATATATATATATAATTGTGTAATGTGTGTGTGTATATATATATATATATATATATATATATATATATATATATATATATATATATATATATATAGTGTGTATGTGTATATATATATATATATATATAGTGTGTGTGTGTGTATATATATATATATATACACACATTAAAATGGGCGGAGCCATCTGAGGGGCGGGGCTAGTGCTCCCCCAGCTTCAAAAGTCACCAGCCGCCACTGATACTCTGCTAACTGTACACATATTCTGCTAACTGTACACATACTCTGCTAACTGTACACATATTCTGCTAACTGTACACATACTCTGCTAACTGTACACATATTCTGCTAACTGTACACATATTCTGCTAACTGTACACATATTCTGCTAACACATCACCTAATGAAGCAAAGCACTGCGTTATGAATGTGATTCATTTACCAATGCCCAGTGATGCTTTTTATGCCTAGGGAAGGTAGTAAATCTAGAAATAGGGGCCTCACCACTTTTATTTTCTAATTGTATTAAATAGATGACATCCATTTTTTTTTATTATGGGTGCGTGACTTTCCAGTTTACTTATATTATCATATTTCCTTTATTCTATTGGTATCCTTTGTTGAAGGAGCAGTAATACACTACTGGGAGGCACATTTGTGCAGCCACCAAACAACAGCTAACTCCCAGTAGTGCATTGCAGTTCCTGAGCCAACCTAGGCATGCTTTTCAACGAAGGATATCAAGAGAGTTATATGGAAGTTACAATTTATGAGTAACATTTGTAAAAAAACAAACAACCTAACATTAATGGGGGGTGACACAATGAGATACCGCACCGGTTGACCCTAGTGACGCCACTGCCTTTATTTATCTGTTCTCTTGTTCTGAGATATTTCCTTATCCTTCCACTTGACGCAGGAATAAGAAAACTAATGGCCAAGTTTGGTCTGATAGGGAAATATCCCAGGAGCATTACAGATATCACAAAGTGCTACAGGGGAAAACTATGTCTATTTGCAGATGATACAAAAATTTGTAATAGAGTAAATGTTCTGGGGGGGGGGGGGGGGGAGAGACAAAATGAGAAGTTATATACAACAATTTGAGAATTGAACAAATGTGAAATTATGCATTTGGGGAAGAAAAATCCAAATGTT